>NW_007733821.1:147362-161425 GCF_000696425.1 Galeopterus variegatus
AAAAAAAAAAGAATTTTTTTTCTTTAAAACTAGAAAATATGCAACTTTTAAATCCCTTGTATTTTTAGTTAAAGGTGTCTGTAAATGCTTTGGAGCTCCCTAAGAGCCAGGGATTGATGACTGATTTTTATTCCCTGCTCTTAAGTTAGTATAAATTTCACCATGCAGTAGAATTAGTCCATGCTGCCTGAAGTATACTGTTAAATTTATTGTTATTAAACACAGTATAGTGATATTTTCCCCAGGTATTTTCTTATATTATAGTAATGCATATTGCTTAAAATGTAAAAATGCCAATTTTTACAGTCTTTGAAAAGAATTTTTGTCACATAAAAATGCATACCTTCTTTTTCTCCCTTTTGTTTTGCCGAGCCAAATAAATTTAACATATGATTTGGTGCACCCTTTTACTCCTTATTTGACCTCTGGTATGGAAGATAAATACAATTGATATGAAATTAAATAGTCATGCATCACTTTAGCAAATTGTTGGCATTTCTGGACCTTTGCCCTTTTCATTGAAACTTTGGAAATAATGCATTGTCCATTCAAGTGTTTGTCAGAGGAAAGGCATGGAGAGGGATTTTAAGATCCGTCAGTCCTGTAGCAGTGGGAAGCACCTGCAGACTTGGCATTTCTGGACCTTTGCCCTTTTCATTGAAACTTTGGAAATAATGCATTGTCCATTCAGGTGTTTGTCAGAGGAAAGGCATGGAGAGGGATTTTAAGATCCGTCAGTCCTGTAGCAGTGGGAAGCACCTGCAGATGGTGGGAGGGATGTTGCTGCCATAAACTGCATGGGGAGTGCTGGGGGTACATAAGCCTCTGTCCTTATGTCTCAGTGGAGAATGAAAGAAGATCCAGATTCAAGTTCTATCTGTCCCATGTGCCCACGAATCTCATGGCCTCAGTTTCCTCTTCTTTAGAATGGGGATTCTCTTCTCTTTGTGAAAAAACTGGCTGAAAGGTTTCTACAGTCTCTGGATCCACATAGAATCTGTTTATAGGTATGCCTGACCCTCTATACCCCACAACCATCACCACTGATATTTTTCCAAGCCCAACAGAGTTTTCTAACTTGGTTGTAGTCATATATTGACACTTTTTGCTAGGGCCTCAGACACCTAATTTCAGCAAGAATGCTTCATTGCTTACCTCTCTATCAATATTCTGGATATTGTAATTTATTTCACATTGCATGTGATTAAAGCAAAGGGAGGTGCAGTATTTCTCTTTCCTCCCTTTGTTCCTTAACTTTTATAGAGGGCTTTAGGGGTGCTAACACTGTGACAGATGCTGGAAATTCAAAACTGAATAAGAAATGCCCCCTGCCTTGCAGGCAATTGTGATCTGTTTAAGGAGAAAGACAAGTGACTCAGCAATTCCTTGGCAGTGTGATAAACATTGTATGGGGGTGTGTCCTTGGTTATTTCTAAAGTCCTTCTAAGACCCAAAAGTCTATGAAATTACCATTGACACATCTAAAACGTGTAGCTTCACCACTTCACAAATGACAAAAATTTAAAAATCTGTCATTGTCAAGTATGGGTGAGAAGGCAGTGCAGAAGGCATTCTTATAAACTTCTGGTGGGAGTGTAAATTGGTGCAGCCACCTTGGCTGGCAGTAGTTTGTAAAGGGGAAAATGTGCCTCTCACACAGCCAGGCATTTCCACTTCTAGGTGTGCATGAGAGAATCTCTCATACATTTCCTAAACTCTGGATGTCAGAGTGGCACAGAGCTCAGTCTTCAGACCTCTGCTCCGTGTGTATTCACTCCTTAGGTGAGCTCATCTAGGCCAATGGGTTTCCTCTATATGCATATGACTTTTGTATTAATATCTCCATTCTTAACCTCCAACTTAAATTACAGACCTGTAGTAGAACTCTCAATTTGGATGTCGAATGGGCATTTCTAGTATTCATGTACATGTTTAGATTCTTCCCACCTCCAGACTTGTCCCTTTCCCATCCTATAAAATGGTACCATTATTCACCTACCTTTTCAAGTCAAAATCCTTAGAATCATTCTGGACTTGTCTCATTCTTTCACATTACATCTGATCCATCAGCAAAATCTACAAGATCAAAATAAATCCCCCAAAATGACTTATCACTATCTCCACCCTTACCAGACTTTCCAAAACTACATTATCTCTCCCTGGACAATGCCAGTTGACTTCTCACAGGTCGTCTTCTTTCTACTCAGTGCCCTACAATTTATGCACAAAACCAAATCCAGTCATCTTATTCCACTCTTCAAAACCCTCCAAAGGCTTTCCAACACAGAATAAAATCCAAAGAACTTAGTGAGGACTAAAGACCAACTGTTGTAGCCTTTGATTACCTCTGCAACCTTGTTTCCAGCTATTTTTCTCCTTGGTCACTCACTCTGTCTCGTTGTCATTGAATGTACTTGGCACACACACTCCTGCATCAAGGTCTTTGCACTTGCTGAACCTTCTGCCTGGAGTGGGGTCCCCCGGTGTACATGTGGCTTGCTTCCCATGCAGGTATGTGACCTCCTCAGAAGGGTTTTTACTAGCCACATGTCTAACACAGCATCTTGGTCACTCTTTATTACCTTCCTTCCTGCTTTCTTTGTCCTTCTAGCACTTTCATAATATTATATTTATCTGTTTATTTGTTTATTTGTTTCTCTAGCTGATAATATACGAGTTTCATGAAAGCAGGGCTTGTCTATTTCTTCTAACACTATGCCTATCCTAGTGCCTCAAGAAATACTTGCTCCTAGAATGAATGAATGTACCCAAGGACAGAAGTACACAAATTTTTATTGTAGTAGAAATGACCTAAATATTCATCAACAGAATAATGGATAAATTATGACATATTCATATATGGACTACTATACATCCAGTAAGAAATAAATGAAGAACAGCTATATATATCAACTCTATATGTTCCAAGAAAATACAGAGTAAAAATAGCAATTTGCAAATGCACTCAGTTGGATAGCTTTTCTACAAATTTGAAAACATTTAAACCATATATTATTTGGATAAATGCATATGCACTGAAGTTGCCAAACCATTATGGGCCTGTTAAACACAAAAGCTAGGGTAGTGGTGGTCTATGTGGCAGTTGAAAGATGGAATGGAATGGAATTGAGGTGGGGTACAAAGGGTGCTTTAGTGGCATCTGTGATTATGTATTCCTTTAAAAAATGTAACGCAAATAAGGCAAAATGTTAAGATCTGACAAAGTTGGGGTGTAGGCCCACTATTTATTATGCTATCATCTTACTTTTCTGTAAGCTTGAAATCAGTTCAGAATTTGTAAATGCTTAAATAAAAAAGCAAAAAGAAGAGATTGTCAATGGTTGATAGAACAGAAGATGTGTAAGTATTTGGCCTCTCCTGCAGTTACCCCGAATGAGAAAGGTGTGATTGAAATGAACGGTGGCTCTTGGGGTCACACTTCAGTGACCACTATATATATATATATATATATACTCTTCTCACCACTCCCATACTCTGACTTTTAGATAAAATAGGAAAATTCAAAAATGAACGGTGGCTCTTGGGGTCACACTTCAGTGACCACTATATATATATATATATATATATACTCTTCTCACCACTCCCATACTCTGACTTTTAGATAAAATAGGAAAATTCAGCAGCAGTTATTTTCTCAAACATTTTACCTTCATGTTTCTTTCTTTCACTTTTGAGGAGAAAATCAAAACAAAAGTCTTCTGCACTTAATGTCCTCTTCATGCTATTTTTCCTCCTTTCAAGTGGTGACTGTGTTACATAATGAGGTTTCTCTGGCAGAGTCTACTTAGTTTTACTTAACAGTCTTTCATTTCCTTATCTACTTATTTGCTTACTTACTTTGCAGTATTACTGAAGGACTTCAGGGTGGCATAAAATAAGTAGAATACAGAAAATAAAATAGATTATAAATAGAGCCTGTAAATGTTATGAATACTTGTCGAGAAATCCTATAAACTTGCAAGCCATATCACGAAGTGGACTCCAGACTTTCTAGAATTCGGCACAGGTAGAGAAACATGATGATTCACAGGATTCATAATATCCAAACAAAGCAGTTGGTCCAGAGAAGCACAGTTTTTCCCAGTACTGACACCAGTGGGAAATTGTCTTGAGGATCTTCATAAGAGGAGTCTTAAGTTTTACAAACAGGCATCTCGGTAATGGTGTTTTGGTGCCTCAAGTCTGATTTGAAGGCTGGTTTCTTCAAATTGAGTACTTCCCAATAGGCCCATGATATTCTGCCAAAAGACAAGTCAAAAGAATGAAATTCTGTGCTTGGCCAGTATGTCAGGTACATTGGTCTCTGTCAGTTTGGTGTGACTCAGGATAGATATTACAACATCTGGAACAACAGTTCTCTACCTACATGCGAAAAATCAACAGAGATATTTTCAAAAACACAGATGCCTAGCCCCTATACCCATAACACTTCGTGCATATCAGAATTTGTTTCAAGTGATCAAGCTCTACCTTACAGAGAAGGGGACCCAGAGCACCTCCCTGTTGTACCTCAAATGTTCCTTGACCGTGCAGAACCCCCTCCTGGACTATCCCCTCTTCGCCAGGCTAATATGAAACAAGGGATATTGCAGATGTAACATCAGTACATAGGACTCTACGTCAAATGAATGGAATGCAGCCCAAGACTGATTCCCAGAGGAAAGTCAATAAAAGCTTCCAACAGTCCTTCAATTATTACCAATACCTTTCTCCATGAGGTGGAGGGGTCAAAGAGTGGTTTGTAGTGAAATCACTGTGCCCAAAGCTTGCCTGCTCTTTAAAGAGAAACATGAACTCTGAACTCCTGGCTTGGCAGATTATCAAGTAAGGCACCGACATGCCATGTAGACTAAATCTCTTGTAAATTAATAGCACCATAATTCTAGAGAAGTAAAAGACTGCTCTGAAAAAAATTGTCATTAATCATTAACTGCATCCAGGGTCTAACCAGAGGGAACTCAACCTGTAGAGGTATTACACTAGATGGGTTCTCCAGATGTGATTTGCCAGAATGGATTTTCTGAAAGTTTCTGAATAGTTTCAGGTGCCTTAAATTTTTTGCTCTTTTCTCTCATTAACATTCTTTATCTTTAAAGGATGTAATTCAAGCCATCAAGGAAACGGCATTTGTCACATCAGAATATCCTGTAATTCTCTCCTTTGAAAATCACTGCAGGTATAATGACTCATTCTACTCCCAGTCTAGAGGTGTTGTTTCCTGACTTCCGCTCCCTACTCCTGCTGAACATCCCTTTTAAAAAAAATTTTATCAATATACAGTGTAGTTGGTTTTCATGTCCCTTTACCAATTCTACATCCTTTTTAATAACTGAATAGTTTGTTTCGTGAAGTACTAAGTACAAAATAATTCCCTGATAAAGACATAGTCTTATGAAAAAAAAAACAAAAACAAACAAATATCCACCACTACCCCCGAACCTCCACCAAAAAAATAGAACAAGTGTCTTAATGTGTTTTAGAAATGCTTGCTGTAAACTAGAGATCAGAGGTTGGCACAGCTTGCTTAAAGTTCCCTTGAGTTGGAAGATTTGGCATTATATTTGAAATCATACTTGGTTAACTTGAGAGATTTTTTTTTCTTCTTACCAACTCATAGTTTTGGGGCAGAAACTACTCCTTTTTAAATTACATCAGTTGAAGTCGGTGGTATTTAGAACTATGTGTCATGTTAATGTTAAGAGGACACTGGTGCATTTTGCAGAGTGGGAGTCTAATTGCCCAGGAATGGGTGTTTCTTATTCTTGGATCCATTAGATGTTTGAATTTACAAATGCCACTTCTTTCTCTCAGCAAATATCAACAGTACAAGATGTCCAAATACTGTGAAGATCTATTTGGGGATCTCCTGTTGAAACAAGCACTTGAATCACATCCAGTAAGTATTTTTAGCAACCATATTTCTAATATGAATGGATTTGTTTTGAAATTCATTTCTGAAGGGTCAAGTAGTCCTGGAGGACTAATGCTGAAGATCTTTGTATTTATTTAAATTCTTTGGTACAGAAAACTTTCATTATGCTTCAAAAGGATGTAGAGAGAGACATAAAATAAACATCTGGTTCAATTTAATATGGAAGATCTTGGGGTCGTATGGTTTTTCAGATCTCAGTCCTAAAATTTGATACTCAGGCTGAGTCTAGATTCCACAGTTGTTCTCAACTTTAGTTACATGTTAGAATCACCTGGGAGAACTGTTAGAAACACCTGTGCTAGGGCCCCCACTCAGACTGATTTAACTGATCCAGAGTTGGGCCTGAGCATGGTGTTTTTTAAAAGCCCTCTATGTAGATCAAATGTGCATCCAGGGTTCAGAACCCATGGGAGCCTGTTGCAATGGAAAGTGCCCTAGACTGA
Source organism: Galeopterus variegatus (assembly GCF_000696425.1). NCBI lineage: Eukaryota > Metazoa > Chordata > Mammalia > Dermoptera > Cynocephalidae > Galeopterus > Galeopterus variegatus. Next base: position 153,759 of record NW_007733821.1, read on the forward strand.
AGTCACAGGATCCTGACGTTCAAGTTCCCAACTTCAAAATAAATACTTTGGCAATTGTATTAGTCTGTTTCTGTTGCTTATAACAAAATACCTGCAACTGGGTGATTTATAAAGAAAACGAAACTTACTGCATACAGTTTCAGAGGCTGGGACATCCAAAGTCCAGGGAACACATCTGTTGAGGGTCTTGGTGGTGACTTCAGTGACACAGGGTATCACATTTTGAAATGGCAAAGCAGAGAGAGCAGAGAGAGACTAACCTCCTCATTCACTCTCTTTTTAAAGCCCTCCAAACCACACCCCTGCCCACCATTATTAATCCATTCACTACTGCCTGGTCATACAATCTAATCAACTCTTCAAGGCCCCACTTTTCAATTATCATAATAGGATTTCCCACCCTCTTAACAGTCACAGTGGGGACCAAGTTTCAAATATATAAAACTTGGGCGACGCAATTCAAGCTTTCAGTGAGTTTGGGGGGACATAATTCAATCCACTACAGTAATGTTATATATACATTTTGAACTTCATTCTATACCTGCTAATTTCTTCAGAAAGCAAAGGATATTAACCTGTAGCCCACAGGTAGGCTTTATGGGATCAATGAATTCATTCTAATTGCATACAATCTCTTATATATAATCATTCCAGAGAGTTCATCACATTTTTGTAAGGATCCATGACCTCCAAGAGGTCCACTGTCACAGATGTTATAAGTAGCACAATAGCCAATGAAATTAGAGTGCAGAACACTGTATGGCAGTAAAATAGTTTACCCCACTGTTGACAGGCAGCTTCTGACAAGCCCAAACATGGTAGCAGGAGGTAGTGGAAGAACATCACAGTAACCGACATGAGGAAGGTGCTTTGTGCTACATGTGAATACTTTGGGTGTTTTAACAATGAAAAAAACATGGGAGACAAGGGTATTTGCCTCCTTTGCTCTCAACTCCTGACTCTCTTCAGCCTACTGAAGCATTCGCTGCAGGTGCCCTGCCTGTATCTTTGCATCGCTTCCTGGTTCCCTGCACACTGGCCCGACTTTCAGCTGTAGCACCTGCAGCTTTCTGCCTGAGAGTGAGCTCTGGTCAATGGAGCCTCCTCTGCCCACATGTGAAAGACAGGCCAGAAGTGCCAGAGAATTAACACCCCCACCCCATGCTCCACCACGCTGGTGATGGGGTAACTCTGAGCACCTGTTCTCCTGTGTCTCCCAGGGTTCCCCGGAAGGATTGAGCTATAGCTGCCCACAGTGATAACTTGCTCTGTAACACACCCTTGATTGGTGCCCAGCTTCTTTTCCTCACTTTCCCACTCCTCTTTTTATGTTCCCTGAGTCTACCTCCCAGATAAACTACTGGTGCAATAATTCTTATCTCAGAGACTGAGTCTAAAGGAATCTAAACTCAGAAATATTCCTGATTTACTTCGTTTATTTTTTACCTAGGCCCTCTGTTTATTTTTCTGGTAGAGTTAAGGTGCTTGCTTTTGTGGAAAGACCATTGTATTCTTAGTGAAGTGATGTTAACATACATGAAAGGAGTTATGGGAAGCACAGATAATATAAGTGGCAGTAGGACCTGCTCCCTTAACTAAAGAGCTTTCAATCTTGGACGGCAGGGCAGTGATGGGAACAGGACACAAATATAAACGCACAATTAAAAAAGAAGGTGGTCTGTGAAACATTGATTATTTGTTGTAGGTGTACAAGAGACATTTTGGGGAATAGAATAGCTATACCAGCTGCCTGCAGGAAGCAGCATTTCAGCAATTTCAGGTTTCATTTGAGGCAAGACATACACAGTGCTAGGAAAGTACAGTGCCTAGCACGTAGTAAGTCGTATAAAATCAGTTTTAAAAATGAAGGGATACATGGAAAGTTGGATGGGTGAGTGAGTATACGTGTGGATGTGTCAGGGATGGAGAATGGTCCATTAGTTATAGGACAGATCTGTCTATGGATCACAGGTAGTAGCATCAAAGGACACCTTCTTTGCAGATATAAATCCAGGCAAGTGATGTCATGGTAGATCCAGTAGTTAGGACCACTCCCTTCTTGATTCTTTTATTGAACCCACAAAGCCACAATCTCAAATGTTGAGGTTGGATCAACCTGCTGAGCATACAGCCTGACAGTTGGGGGGATCTGGGGAGCCTCTAACCTGGGAAAGCTAATTCTGACCCAAGTTGTCACAATGATCCCTTGTATTTTACCGGATACCTAAGGTGCAAACATTAGGTTTGCAGCATTAGTCTAAGGCAAAGTTGTTGGAATATGGTGAGCTAATTTGAGTTGGAGAATGAAAACATATAACTGTCTTGTCATCTAGTGGATATTGGATTGCATAACTCTCAGGTCTGCCAGGCTTATCTGGGATGGCAAAGAGAATGGAGAAGCCCAAGTCATCATTAATTCAGCTCTTTCTATATACCTCTAGCTCGAACCAGGCAGAACCTTGCCATCCCCCAATGACCTCAAAAGAAAAATACTCATCAAAAATAAACGGCTGAAACCTGAAGTTGAAAGAAGTAAGTCAAATATACAATATATATGTTAGTAGCCTATATAATGTGTTTGGATAATTCATCTGTCTAGAATGAAATTTATTTTTAAACCACTGATTTGGGGAGGAAAGAATGTAGTGGTGATGTTTGTAATGTATTTCTCAGAGCAAAGTTGCCACATTTCCATTTAAATTTAGTTTCCTTATCAACTCGTTCTTGCAGTGGGAAAAACATATTCACATATTCATATACCAGAATTTGGGGGTGTGGGGCCTCAAGGAAAAATGAAAAGAAAATTGAAGAAGCATTTTAGGATTTCTCAAGATACAAGCAACAAGCACTTTATAATTTTATGCACTCTAAAGACCTCTTTAAAAGCTTCCCTTTGCAGTTTGCCTGTGTGATCCATTTGTAGCTAGGAATCCTAGGTAAATATGAACGTGTGTGTATGTGAATAGAGATCGAGAGACAAATTTTATGTAGACACTTTTCCCTTTATTCTCTCAGGATGTTTTCTTTGAAAAAAATTTCTTTCAGAGTATCTTCAGTTCATCAAATTAGTGGTATCAAATATTGGTATGACTGCACTTTTTTTCTCCAACTATTCTAAATGAAAATTTGAAAGTTATGTTGAAGACAGTTTATTTTTGTCACAAAAACAATAATATCAGAGGAAAATTAAAACAAGGAAAAATATAACAACATAATAAAATAGTACTAAATTATCTATTATACACATATATCCATGTACTATAGACATGAGTATACACATGTATGGGTTTAGACATATACATACATTTTTAGCAATACTGAGATTATGTTAACTATACTAATTTAATAATTTTTTAACTTGTACCAGTTAAGTATATTTACATCCAATAGAACATAAATCTATGTACTAACTTTAATTCTAATGAATAGAACACTAAAGAGAATTTATTATATTTTACATAGAAATATATGTACTCATTCAGTCCCAAGTTGCATTTTCACTTTTATAAAACCAACAATGATTAAACATGCTTGAATGTTCATTTTCTACATTTGTGCAACCTTCTCCTTGGAATCAGTCAATACAAGTAGAGTTATTTGGCCAAAGCATGTACATATTTTATATTGTGATATATCTGTGATACTTTCAGAAAATTTGTGCCATTTACACTCTCACCAATAATATATGAGAGTACCTGTTTCCCAGCAAAATCCTTAATGCTGACTGTTGGCCGTCTTTTATACGTGTGTCCAACTAACAGAAGAAAAATAATACCTTAATTTTTCTATTTGTATGTTTTTGATAACTAGTTTCTTTGATGTATTATTATCTGTGATTTATCTCTACGTGTTTTCTCATTTAAAAATTTTTGTTTGGGGCCGGCCCGGTGCTTGTTTCAAAAATACTTTTTAAAATAAGAAAAACATGAATGTCTCTCCGTGGACCCACTTATAGAATGAGGACATTTTAATTTTTACAGTCAGGTGATGTCTTCATGGATCAACCTTAATCTTTTGGTATTTTTGGTATTTTTCCAAACATTATTACTTCCAACTACCCGGGCATTAGATTTTAGTGGCTGAGTCACCTCCTTTCCTGTTGTGCATTCAGCTGCTCAGCAGAAATTCACAGCCAGAGAATCCTTGAAGCACTGGCTGTAGTAGGCAGGGGCTGGTATGAAAAGAATATTTTGTAATCCCTTCCTATAAACAAAAACATGAACTTCAGTTTTGTTAATGATGATAGTAGGACAAGGAATGTAAGGGTAAGAGAACCTCAGGTAAATGATTGGTTTGTATGCACAAAGTGAACTAGAAGCTCAAAGCCAGTGTTAAAATTTCAAGTTCAAATTCCTTCAAATAACCAGCTCACCAGAATTAGCTATATAGGTAGATAATTTCAGCAAAGGCAGCCCTGCTTAAAATATTTGAATATTTGCCATTACCTTCTATTTTACTTTGGCCATGTAACCATAAACACGTTTGGTCATTTCAGAATTTGGGGATGTTTTTAGAAGATTATTTGTTCATTGTGTATCATGAGAAATGATTAACAAACTGGCTTGGATTTGTATTGTTTAGAGAGTGCCTTGGATTTATATAATGGCTTTGGGCTACATAATTTAGAAATACTTACTAGAGGGCTGGCCCCGTGGCGCACTTGGGAGAGTGCAGCGCTTGGGAGCGCAGCGGCGTTCCTGCCGCGGGTTTGGATCCTATATAGGCATGGCCGGTGCGCTCACTGGCTGAGCGCGGTGCGAGCGACACCAAGCCAAGGGTGGATCTCCTTACCGGTCACAAAAAAAAAAAAAAAAAAAAAAAAAAAAAAGAAAGAAAGAAATACTTACTAGCAACTCTTCATTTATTATCCAAACATCTGACATATGATTTTAAGAAAGTTAGACAGATAGGTAAAAACCTGAAAGCTGTGAGAATTAGTTAATTAGTTAACCTGAGAAAATTAGTTAATTTTATTCATGACTCCTTAATAAAGACTCCTAAATGTAGAACAGACTTCATGAGTGACTCAGTTGCATGTCCAAACCATGGGTTTGACTCTACTCCCAGAGAAAAGTCATGATGTCTTACTTTGATATGTTTTATGTGGCAGGGAGGGTCTGGGAAGACAAAGATATCTAATATCATTCAATTGATGTCTGTTATGGTTGTCTGTTACTGTGTGAAAAACCATCCCAAAATTTAGAGGTTTAAAATGGTACTTTGTTATCATCTCTCATAGTCCTGTGGGTCATCTGGGCTCAGGTTGGTAGTCCTCTCTTGGGTTTCTCATGCAATTGCTGGCAGATGACATCTGTGTCTGGAGTCATCTGAAGGCTGAATTGGATGGGTTTTCCAGGATGGTTCACTCCCATGGCTGGCAGTTGATGCTGGCTGGCTGCTGGGAGCTCAGCTGGGCCTACTGGCCAGAGCACCCCCCTGTGCCCTCTCTGTGTGATTTTGGGTTTCTCACAGCATAGTGGCAAAGTTCCTAGATGGAGAATCTAAGAGCCAGTGTCCTGAGAGGCAGAAAGCAGAAGCTGCTAAATCACTTAAGAGCTATGCCTGGAACTGGCACAGCATCACTCTCTCTATATTTTATTCATCAAAGCAGTCTTAAAGTCCCCCCAAGTTCAAGAGGGTGGGTGAATGACAAGGTCACATTGCAGAAGAAAACGGAGGAAGGTAGATATTGTTGCAACTGTTTTTGGAAAATACAGTAAACCACCTGCCTATTATATTATTTTACATTTTTACAAATAATAGATATAAACAAGATTTGAGAATTAAAGTATTGAAAGAAATATATTTCAGAAGATCAACAAAATACATCTAAAATACAAAAAGGTGAATATATTGAGATCAGTTCCTTAATTTAGGTTAAGTTTCGTAGCGATCAAAAGCATATAATGCTGCAAATGGCAGTATTTCATTCTTTTTTATAGCAGAGGAATATTCCATTGTGTAGATATACCACATTTTCCTTATCCTCTCATCTGATGATGGACATTTGGGCTGGTTTGCAGCAACATGGATGGACTTAGAGAAAATTATATTAAGTGAAATAAGCCAGGCACAGAAAGAGAAATACCACATGTTCTCACTTATTTGTGGAAGCTATAAGTAAATATACAAAATAAGCCAGGCACAGAAAGAGAAATACCACATGTTCTCACTTATTTGTGGGAGCTATAAGTAAATATAAAAATAAATTAATGGGGGCGGGGGAAGAAGATACAATGATCACAACAATTCCTTGAACTTAAGACAAGTGAACAGATATGATGTTGTTGGTGGGGAAGGGGGAAAGGGAAGTGGGAAAGAGGAATTGGTAAAGGGACATGAAAATCATTTACATTGTATATTGATAAATTAAAATTAAAAAAATTTAAAAACCTGTAAGGCATTACTGATACTATAATCTGGTAAAGTGCACTGCAGACAAAATGGAATAAGTTAACAAGAAAAAATATTAATGATAATAACTACCTCCATTGTTGTACCAACTGTGGACCAGGCAGCTTACATCACTGCCTTGTGTAATCTTCATACGGCTCAATGAAATAGGTATTATTACACCCATTTTTCAAATGAGGAAACTGAAGCTTAGAGAGGTGATTTATTTTGCACATGATCCCACAGCTGGTAAGCAATGGCATTAAGATTTAATTCCAGAATTGCTTGGCTCCAGTGTCAAATCTTTTTGTACCTTGCAGTATTGCCCTGTAATACACGGGAATATGAAGAGAACACAATACACAAAATGGTTGTTAAAATAGTTTTTTAAGAAGTAGAAAGAATATAACTGATAAAAGTAAAAAATGTGATATTTCCTGAACATGCAGCAATCTAAAATGAGGGTCGGAATAATTCCACGTATTATTTTTAAGGGTGCTTTCCCGCCTTCTATACAGAATTATTCCTCCAGGCAGAAAAATATTTGCCTCTAGTGACTCCCATGTTATTCCAAAATATACTTGAGACTTTGACTATATTTTGACAAAAATAACCACATGGGATAGTATACAAGCAGGAAAGTACCTGAGGACAGAATCATCTACCCGAATTTCTCTTTAAAGACACAGAGTGCTCTACCAGTTATGTATATGATCCTTAGGTTTCCTCAGGAATACTTGGCTTTAGTTCTGGTCAACCAGTTGTCTGTAATTACCTTGTTGTCAAAGTATGGTCTTACTATACATGTGGGACTGGAGTCTAATTGTAATACATCAACACAACAGGCAAGGGGAAACCAAGCATACAACAGGGCAGGCCTGCCTGGAGGCTCAGGAAAACAGCAGAGGCTCTCGGGCAGTGAAAGCATGCTCCCAGTCACTAGGCCAGGGTTAGATTTGGAAGGACATGTGGCTGCCAGGACTAGGAAGAGCAGTCAGAACCAAAATTGTACGTGGTCGTGAGTGTGTCTGCGCACACGTGCATACTCTGGAGATGATAACGTGTGTCCATACAGCTCTTTTAAAGTAGTTGTAAGGCTCTACCTCTTGTGTGGGGTACACCCCTTGCCCTTCAGGTAGTTTACGTCTTGTTGGGCAGGTGAGGCTAGACATATATGAAATGGAAGATTTCCAAATCTTGATTACAGACTGCAGGTCATGGAAACCTAATGTCACAGAAAGAGCATTGTGCTAAGAATCAGGAGACATGCAGGT
>NW_007733821.1:161462-162938 GCF_000696425.1 Galeopterus variegatus
CACAGAGTGCTCTACCAGTTATGTATATGATCCTTAGGTTTCCTCAGGAATACTTGGCTTTTGTTCTGGTCAACCAGTTGTCTGTAATTACCTTGTTGTCAAAGTATGGTCTTACTATACATGTGGGACTGGAGTCTAATTGTAATACATGAAAACACAAAAGGCAAGGGGAAACCAAGCATACAACAGGGCAGGCCTGCCTGGAGGCTCAGGAAAACAGCAGAGGCTCTCGGGCAGTGAAAGCATGCTCCCAGTCACTAGGCCGGGGTTAGATTTGGAAGGACATGTGGCTGCCAGGACTAGGAAGAGCAGTCGGAACCAAAATTGTACGTGGTCGTGAGTGTGTCTGCGCACACGTGCATACTCTGGAGATGATAACGTGTGTCCATACAGCTCTTTTAAAGTAGTTGTAAGGCTCTACCTCTTGTGTGGGGTACACCCCTTGCCTTCAAGTAGTTTACGTCTTGTTGGGCAGGTGAGGCTAGACATATATGAAATGGAAGATTTCCAAATCTTGATTACAGACTGCAGGTCATGGAAACCTAATGTCACAGAAAGAGCATTGTGCTAAGAATCAGGAGACATGCAGGTCCATATCTTGCTCTGTGACCTCAGATGAGTCAGATCATATCTCTCTGTCTATTTCTTCAACTATAACAGACACTGCAGTAGATTATTTTAAGACTTATTTCAGTTCCTCAAATCCTTTTTTTCCTGCCCAAGGCTTATATTACCTACTTACTGTTAGGTGTTGTTTGTTTATTTGTTTTGGGGGGAGGGTTCTTTGTTTGTTTTTGTTTGTTTGTTTGTTTGTTTTTTAAAGATGACTGGTAAGGGGATCTTAACCCTTGACTTGGTGTTGTCAGCACCATGCTCTCCCGAGTGAGCAACCGGCCATCCCTAGATGGGATCCGAACCTGGGGTGTTATCAGCACCACACTCTCCCGAGTGAGCCACGGGCCAGCCCCCGGGTTCTTTGTTTTTTAACCATCTGCCTCCAGAATATCCCCTCATCAGAATATTAGCTCCAAAGAGGAGGGTGTCTGTTTCTTACTGTCACCCTCGTCGCATGCCTGGAATAGTACCTTGTAAAAAGTAATCTCTCAAGAAATTCCGAATCCAAGATACCACTAATTGAAAAACACCACTTCTTCTTATGACTAAGAAAGAAAAATAGTTCCAATTAATTATAAAATACCATCAATTGAAAGACACATTACAGAAGAAATATTAAAATGAGAAAGAAATGCGTCTTAGAATCAGTGAAATAGTTTTTCACTTACTTCCATTCTTGCATTCTCCTTTACATATTTTAAACATGCTTTTTGTTGAGGATAATTGGGTGGAAGACAGGGGGGTACAAACATAATTTGTGGTAATGGGCATGCTGCCAGTATGAATCTGGCCTTCACATCTTGGGCATGAGAGGTGGCAACCAGCTTTGTATTGCATGAATATTCATAATCGATAAAAAAT
>NW_007733821.1:163725-167032 GCF_000696425.1 Galeopterus variegatus
TGCTGCCAGTATGAATCTGGCCTTCACATCTTGGGCATGAGAGGTGGCAACCAGCTTTGTATCGCATGAATATTCATAATCGATAAAAAATAAATAAATAAAATAAAAAATAATTAAAATGCCAAATTCCAATTCAAGAATAAATAAATAATTAAATAAAATGAAAAAAAATCTCTTTTTCCTATGGATCTGCTCACCTCCCTACTTGTGAGCTCATTCTCAGAAATTATTTCACTGTTTTGTTTTTTGTTTAGCAATAACGTTCCTCATATCTTGTGTTGTGAGTGTGGATTTGTGTTGGCCTTGTCCTAAGGCCTTTGGGTTTCTTCTGATCCTGGAGAGATTTTAGGCAAATGCTTCATCTGGGAGTTACTGTAAGTGGTGATTGTGTGACTCCAGATCTCACCCCAGCATGTGGCTCATGTTCTAACACGTGATCCTTTTTTCACCAACACCTTGGGAAGATACCAGAGTTCTTGTCATTTTCCTGAACCAATGGACAGAGTATGTCTGTGCCTCCTCTCTCAGCTTGGGCTGTGCTCCTGGGGTACCAGCTTTATTTAGCATCCACGTCCAGCTCCCCTCCTAGCATGAGCCTGACAAATAAGTCCGAGTCTTTTAAACCTAAGTTAGGTTTAACAAATGATTTGCAGGAGCCGTACAGTCCTTCTATGGTCTTTCTTGTTTATATCACACCACTCCAGGTAACAAGTCATTAATGCTCATGAAATTCAAGTAGACACTTTAGTCTCTTTCAAAGTTATCCAGTGTGTATTCTTTTCTTGTATCTTTCTGTTTTCTTTAAGTGTCATGAAAGATCAAAATGCCCTTTTATGAGTCACAGATATTCCTGAGGTGTTTGAAGCTTTAATTTTTAGAGTTAGTGTACTGGGATGGAAGTAGCCATTCACTTAAAGAAAGTTTATTAAGCATCAGGCATGTCAAACATCATGTTAGATTCAGGAGAAATAATAAATAAAAAAATTTGTTTCTTGGCCTTCAATACGTAAGAGTTTAGTGAGAGCTTTACTTAGAAAAATGTGCATATTTAAATAACCCCATTTTCTTTAAGCATCCTTTTTGTCTAAGAGTGATCATGTTCTATTCAAGCTTACGAGCAAGGTCTGTGTCCTTGGCAGTAATCTGGCTTCATGGATTTTCCTTGTACCTTTCACGCAGCTGACCAAGAAGAGGAAGCTCACCCTGAATTCAAATTTGGAAATGAACTTTCTGCTGATGACTTGGGTCACAAGGAAGCTGTTGCAAACAGCGTCAAGAAGGTCAGAGTCTTTGTGTCCCTTTTTTTTCATGACTCACAAGAGGTGGCAGTTGTTACTAAGGTACTTCAAAAAGTTCGTGGAAAAATAGAATTAAATAATAATACAAATCTTTCCATGAACGTTTTGAAGTACCCTTGTATTAATGAAATTTTGGAAATTGACAATCACAAGAGAATGTAGTGGCCTGTAATTTCCCTTCTACATTGCTTAGAATAAAAATCTCTCCTGGGTGACCAGAACTTGATGCACACACAATATTAAGTTAAAAAGGACATCAAAGTTGCTCATTAGTCATGCCCGGTGTTGACCACTACCCATGTGGCCAGTGTCCTGTAAATGCTGTCATTTGTTGCATTATTGTAGGTGGGAGGAGAGACAACAGCAGCATCCCAGTGGCTAAAGGTAGCCTGTTGAAATTATCAGGAAAATGACCCCTGAACATCCCAAGTCAAGCCCTCATTAGAGAACCAGTCCTACTAATTAGAGTTCTCCCTCCTAATATAGAGTAAGCATAAGACTATTTCCAACCAATCAGCCAAGAAAAATAATTATTATGCACCTACTATTTGTCAGGCACAGTCTCGGTCATAATGATCTAAAAGGATCAAAACACACTTGCTTTCTGCCCTTTGTCAACTTATAATCCCCTATCGTTTAGGGAAGGGTGTGGGAAACAGACAGCAAATAGCTAAACAGTCAAATAATTACATAATTACAACTTGCAATAAGCACTATTAGGAAAATGAGTGCTAAAAAGGAGAATAACGAGATGGAGGAAATAAGGAAACCAGAAGCAAAAGGGAAAGAGGAATCAGCCATGCACAGAGACAGAGGAATGACTTACCATGCGAGGGACCTCAACAGCAGCAACAGAGACAGTGTGAGTAGCGTGGGTTGAATGAGGAGAGAATGAAACGAGAGATGGGGCAGGTGGGTGGGCACAGATGACATAGGACTTTGGTAGCCATTGTGAGAAATTCAAATTTTAATTTAAGTGAAATGTGGAGCCATTGAAAAACTTTCTTTAAGAAGGGGACAAAGTAGGCTGAGAGGAGTTTTAAAAGATTACTGTGGTTACCATATGGAGACTGGGAGGAAACAAGAGTGGGAGCAGGAAGAGCAGTTCGGACAAGAGTCCCCAGTTGTGAAACTGGACAGTAGAAGCAGAGCACTGAATAGTTTCAAAATATATGGAGGGACCAAAAAATGGCTCAACTTCCTGCTGGATTCAATGTGGGGAGTGAGGGAGAGAGAAGAAGTAAATGACACTCTAGAGTCCCTGCACGAGGAACTGCATAGACAGTGGCACTTGTTACTGGAGTGGAGAGGACTGGAAGAGAAGGAAAGAACTCAGAAGCTTTAAATGGGACAAGCTATTTGAGATGCCCAGAGAGGTTCAAGGGAAGGTGCCAAGCAGGCGTTTCTATAGCACTGACATCTGATTCTCTGGGTTTATTTCCTAACTGTCTAACCACGGGTAAGTTACTGAAGCTCTCTGTGCCTTCGTTTCCTCTTCCATAAAGTGAAGATAATAAGAATTATTTTATTGGGTCACTGAAGAGTGGGTGGGTCTATAATATATAAGGAGCTTAGAATGGTGCCTGGTACAATCCCTGTAACGTGTTAGTTGTGTCTCTGTCATTGTTTTCATCATCATGATCGTGATTATCATCACACTAGCATCATCATCACCTTATCTAGAAGACAGGTTAAGCTAGAGATACAAACTGGGAGTTCAGGAGATCATGGAAATAATGGAGATGATTCAGGAGGAGAGGTGGAAAAGAAGGCCCAAGTGGAGCCCCAGTTAAAGGTGGGTTCACAGGAGAGGAGCCAGAAAACAAGAGGAAGGTATGGGCAAAGGAGTAGGAGGGGGTCAGGCAGTGACGCCAAGGAAGCCAAGAGAACGGTGTCAGCAGAAGGAGCGGTTGACTGTGGAGTGCTGTGGAGTGACTTGTGTGTCCACTGGATTGATAGCATGGAGGTCATTGGTGACCTTGAAGAGAAGTTTTGGTGGAGAGCTTGGG
>NW_007733822.1:0-1007 GCF_000696425.1 Galeopterus variegatus
AGGTCCTAAGTATCTGGTATTGTTTACCAAAAAGGTTGGGGGTTATCTCTACTTCCACACTCTTTTCTCTTTGCTTGCTTGGTTAAACAGTTAGTTGAGTACCAGTAATCTGAATAAACCTTCCAATCCTTGCACCAACTTTTGGACTTTCAGGTCATTTGTTTAATATGAGAAGGCAAGCTGAGCCTGGCCTGTCGGTAACAAGAGGCCTGAGAAGCCTGCTCTACCCCCAGCTGGTCAGTATCTCCAGGCCTTTAGAAATTAGGCCACTAAACTAGGAAAAGCCAAATATGGTGGGCAGCCATGTGCAGAAGGGACCTGGCAGTGGGCTATGGCTGAGGAGCTGAGAGGCCTGAGGCAAGACTAGGAAAGCCTTATTAGTTTCTTTGCTTGCTTTGGAAGACAGCCTGCTCCCAGCTTGCCCCAGCATCCTGGTGTGACAGGATTACTTTTCAGAGTAAAGTCAACATTTACATTTGGGTTTTCTCAAGCCATGGGGAGGCAAGTCACCCTTGGGTAACTGGGTGAAGGGGTGTGCAGTTCTGGACCTGTAGGACTGAGGATCTCACCTCTGTGACGCTCTGGGGCCCCTGCCCTCACAGGTGTGTTATCCCCACCTTCTTACTCTGCTGTGCTCTCTGAGGTCTGCACATGAAATTTCTTTCTTTTTGTGCAAAGTTTAGGCCTTCCCGCTCCACCTTGACCGCAGTAAACTGGCTACGCCATCAGCTGACAAATAAGTACGGAGATCTGCGGGCCCTGCCTGCTAGGCTGTGGGGACCCTGGAGAAACCTTAGGTCTAGATAAGGTACGCTCCCTCCAGAGTGTGAGTTTGGAGAGGGAGCGTGAGAAGTCTGGTAACGACATCTCGATTCTGGACAAGATCAGCTCCTGATATCCTCAAGGAACAGGAGGCGGTGACCCCCGCAGGCTACCGGGAACTCAAACCAGGGCTCCCCCCCGCACAGCGGCCGCAGTTCGGTCCTCCCAGCGCAGGGGGCGCTGTG
>NW_007733822.1:1637-14180 GCF_000696425.1 Galeopterus variegatus
AGGAGATAGATGTGGAGAAGGGGCTGGACGGGGAGTTGGCGTGCTTCCTCTCATCCGCCCTCCCGAGGGTCACGGGTCTGAGGGCCCAGAGCCAGCGTAGCTCCCATCTTCCAAAACCTCGCCCCACCGCTTTCTTCTCGGCTCTTAGTAGCCCTTTAGGCCTGGGCAGAGGTTTCAAGTTCCAATTTTGCACGTAAAGAACTGAGGTCTAGGAAGAGGAGGTCACCAGCACCATAAAGACACTTGCTGCAGAGAAATGGGAGAATATTCATCCTGGGAACACCTCGAGGATCCCGGGGACTGGGTATCTCCATGTTTGCTGGTGAAGATGTACAGGCTTAAAAGGCAGGTCCTGAGCTGCCATTGTGGCTGCACTGGCCCTGCCTTGCTCCAAAGCCTTCTATGGCCCACAGGCCAGATCCTACACTCGTCAGCCAGAGCACCAAACCTTGGAGGATTTGGTTTCTCCCTGACCCTCTTGTACTGACAGCTATCTGAGAGTTCCTTTCCTGCAGAGGCCGCTGGGTCAGAGCCAGACAGGAAGTAGAGCCTCCCTGCCCTGGGGCTTATAAAGCCCAGAGGGCATGAACTTCTTAGGACAGAGTGAAGGCTCCTGGCTACTTCCTGTCCAAAGGTGGGAGTAGAAGAAAAACAGATAATAATCTCTTCCCAGATTCTGGGCCTGTCTCAGCTCTACTCCCATCCTGTGCTCCTAGAGCCAGGACCTTTGGCTCAGATAAGCCTCATCATCCTATTCCCTCCTCACCCCCCACCAAGTTGCTTGAATTGAAATATGTCTTTGACGGTCCTTAGGGCATTAAAATGGGATGAGGAAAGAAAAGAACATCTTTGCGAACATCTATGGCTTCTATTGATTAGCCACTAATGCTTTATCCTTTTAGGCTACAATATTATCTCCATAAGGACTCCTTGAAAGTACATTTCTGGGGCTGATGGTAGAGGAGGAATGTGTTATCCCAGCAGCATTCAGTTGAACCCAGCACATGTTTACAGATGCCCAGGTACTCCTGGCTCTGCCAGCTATGCGTAGGCAATATAAATTAGACAAGAGGATTGATCCCTGCTCAGTCCTATAAGGAGAGCATCACATGGCTTGGGTTGTCAGATTCAATGGCAATTGCCTAACAGAGAATAAGGCTTTGTGGGGGCCGTTGGACTTGTGACAGATTAATTTTGATGTATGGGAAAAGAAAACAGTCCCTAACTAGCTCCTGCCAAAAGATAAGGGGGTGTTAGGCAGGGAGCCAAATTGTGAGCCCTGAGAAGGAAGGAGCCTCTGAAGGGGAAGGTGGGCAAAAGGTACACTTGACTGAGTTCATTCTACTTGCAGTTGTGCTTCCAAGGCCCTATTGGCTTTACTTGACTGCTTCTGCTCTCTTGCCCCCAGATGCGCCCCAGAGCTGGCCCTCCTGCCTCTGCCATGGCCTCATCAGTTTCCTGGGGTTCTTGCTGCTGCTGATCACCTTCCCTGTTTCTGGCTGGTTTGCCCTGAAGGTAAGGCTGGCTGGGTCAGCCCCCAGGATAGTTGGGCCACACTGAAAGCTTTGGCATTGGCGAATGAAATCCCCATTCTCTGCCCCCTTATCCTAAATATGATATTATTATACCTCTGAGATGGACAAGGCAAGGATTGTTCATTCCCATCTTTCAGAAGAAGAAGCTGAGGCTCAGACATGTCCAAAGTCACACTGGGAGTAAGTAAGGGGTAGAAACAAGACTTTCCGAATTCCCAGGTCCTCGGATCTGGACACTGACTTTAAGGTACACACAGATATCTTTGCCAAATCAGCCTCCCTTTGGGTTAGGCTGATTTAGAAATGAAAACACCCAATTCGGCCCAGCAGGTAATGCATAATAGGAAATCAGGCCTCTTTTTTTCACAGGGGTGGTACGAGTGGGAAAAGGATGAATAATAAAGCTGTAGTTGAGCGTCACACCTGAAAGCTGCGGTGAAAGTGGAAGCCCAGGCAGACCTTGCCCTTTGTGCAGCCCTAGACAACAGTCAACTTCTCTAGAAAGCCTCTGGGTTTGGTGCGTCTCTAGAAAGCCTCTTGGTTTGGTGCAGTCTGGAAGGGTGGTCCTTAGGTGATCCAAATCCTAGTTCTAAAATTGCCACTGAAACAAATGCTGTGTGACCTTGGGCAAGTCACTTTGCCTTCCCAGGCCTTCATTTCTCAATTTGGACATAACTATTTCTTTAAGTGCTCCAGGGACCTGAAACTGGCAAAGCCCTTTGCTCTGGGGTGTTGTTAGAGCAGCCCAGCCTTTTCTCCTAATTAATCCAGGGCAGACAGTGTCCTGGTTCTAGTCATGTCTAGCCTAGCTTCAGACCACAAAGATGAAAAGTTTCTCTGAGGATCAAGTCAACACAGTGTGGTGGTTGAGACACATGGCCTTTGGAGCCATTCAGAACTGCATTCAAATCTTGCCTGTTTCACTTATGGGCTGTTTGATTTTTAGGAAATCACTTAGCCTCTCTGAGCCTTGGTTTCCTCATCTAAAAACAGAGCTAAGGATACCTGACTGTGATCAAGGTGAAGGGGAGAGCGGGGAGGTAGGGACCTGGGCAAATGTCACTGGCCAGCCTAAGCTGACCACTTGCAATCCTTTCCCTTGCTACTGTGAACAGATCGTGCCCACCTATGAGCGGATGATCGTGTTCCGGCTGGGCCGGATCCGTACCCCCCAGGGGCCTGGCATGGTTCTGCTCCTTCCCTTTATTGACTCCTTTCAAAGAGTGGATCTGAGGACACGAGCCTTCAGTGTCCCTCCCTGTAAGGTGAGAGGCTTCTCAGTTACCCTGGACAGAGGGAGTGGGGCTTGTGCAGAATTTATTGTGGGGGTACCAGGACTTTGGCCTATGAGTAGCCATCTAGCGGGGGTGAGGAGGAAAAGGGGTAAACAGACCAGAAAATTGAGGATGGGGGCTAGGAGTACATTCTTGCTTTATACATGTAAACCCATGTACTTGGGGGTATCATTTTGCCCTTGAAGAGCTAACTGCCAGGCAGTGAGTCAAACAGGGTTGTCCCATTGGGCCTGAGCTCCCTGCAGCCCCAGTTCCTTGAGTGTCTTCTCTCACGGCCTCCTCTAACAGCTGGCCTCAAAGGACGGAGCTGTGCTGTCTGTGGGGGCAGATGTCCAGTTCCGCATCTGGGACCCTGTGCTGTCGGTGATGACTGTGAAGGACCTGAACACAGCCACGCGCATGACGGCACAGAATGCCATGACCAAGGCCCTGCTTAAGAGGTCACTGCGGGAGATCCAGATGGAGAAGCTCAAGATCAGTGACCAGCTCCTGGTAGGCAGTTCCCCACAGGATAGAGCTTGGTGGCTGGCACCTGGGCCTGGCTCTGCCTGCCAGGTCACTTTGAGCAAAGCACCAGATTGCTCTGGGCCTCAGTTTACCATATGTTCAGGAGTGTACCACCTTCGAAGACCCAGTGGGCTGTGTGGGGCTATAAGTTGAGGAGCAGAAGGTGTGCACAGACCATAATGATCTTGGGCAAACATGTCCCTGAGAAGGGGAAGTGGCCCTGGCAGAAATTCTTGGGTCCCTGTCTCTGACTGCTGAGGTTTCACCCTCCACTGCTCTACAATGATGACACTAAGCCTCAGGGGCCCTCTGCAGTCCCCATTCAGGCCTGACTCACAGGGCAGGAAGGTGGGTGGAATGAGCAGGGCCCCTGCCAACCCAATCACCTTCTGGGGAATTCCGTGCTCACACAGTGCTGCACATATTGTGGTTTTGGAACAGAACAAAGAGACATGAGGATATTTGGATCTTTTTCCTGCCTCTTCTCCATATGTATGAAAAATTACCTATGCTGGAATTTACCGTTCTGCTACAAGATGGAGTAGAAATAAAAACTCATGCAGCAGCATGTACCTCGCAGCCACGCTCAACTTGTGCTTCTGGCCCGTTATGGGAATGTGGGTGATGTGTTCCTACACTCCCCACAGGAGAGGGAGTGTGATAAATGCCAGTCCAGGAGGTCCTCCATCCCTTTAGCAAGTAAATCAGTGAGCAACTAGCTGGGTGAAGTTCCTGAGAAAGTGCTCTTTGCAATTATAACAGTAGCTCTCCCTTGCATAACATTTTATGGTTTACAAAGTCCTTTTGCCTGCCCCAGTGTGTTAGTTTCACGTTTTTACTGCAAGAGGGCCAGTATTACTGTTTTATTGGAGGGAAGAATCTAAGGTTCAGAAATGATTGGACTTGCCTCTAAGAACTATGGTCAAGAGCAGAGCTGGGCCAGAACCAGACCGCTTGCCCTCCCACCCCCAATCCAGTGCTTGATCCAACACAACTCAGATAACAAGTTGGTAACAATTTTTCTTCATAAAACCCCATCCCATTTTAATTCACCTTTAGGGAGAGAAGTGATCTCAGCCTTCTCGCACATTGCTTTAGTGTGAGAGAGGCGGTTTGGGGAAGTCAGTCCCACATCAGGATGTGAAAGTCATTTAGAGCCCATTGCCCAGACTGAGTTGGCACCTGGCAGAATGGGGTCAGTGCCTGTGGTTGAAACGGTATCTCAGGAAATCCAGCACACCTCCCTCAAGCTCTGGTTCAGGCAGACATTTCTCTTTCTCACTGCCCATTTGCCTAATTTTCATCTGGAGGGATTGCAGACCCCCTCCCTCCACTCTGCTGTACCCTCTTTAGTGGCTTACCCACCCCTTACCCACTCGTGCTCCAGGCATCTGCTTCACCCCTTCACTGCCCTCCTCCAGCCACCCCTCACCCCCACCCCCTCACTGTCTGCAGCAGGCCTTGCCTCTTCATGCTCAGAACAAAAAACTCTAGGACAAGAACCTCTCGGCTTCCTCCAGCTTCAGCCCTTCAAAGCCATCTGCATCTGTGCTGTTTTTCCTGCCTCATGTCCTGCCTGCTGCCTCTCTCTCAGCCTCATCCCTGCACTGGGCAGTGCTCTGGGCCCCACCTCCTATCCCAGGACTCCTTCCCTCCCTGGATACAGTCTTTCTCTCTCCTCTGCTTTCTGCATAAAAACATGCTCTCCCTTTGCCCTAGCCCCCCTCTCGCTCTCACCCCTCTCCCCTTTTCTTCTGCAAGCCTTCCTTCTCTCCCCTCCCATCCTTAGTCCAGGCTTCCCCCAGGCTCCTGACAAAGTGAACCCATCCTTCTCTCTCTCCCTCCCCGTCTTTCTTTTCAGTTTTCCACGTTCCTGCATCTCCTCCTTCCTCCCCATCACTCCAGGTTACTGCTGCTTGTTCTTCTGTCCTTCGGTTTCCAGGTTCCCCTCCCTGACTTCTTCTCATTTGTGACCTCTCTAGGAGAGCTTATTCATCCAGGGCCTTTTGCTACCTCTAGACGCCAATTATTCCCAACCCACTGCTCCAGCTCTAACTCTCCTACACCCCAGACCCATTTTCCCAGCTGCCTGTTGGGCAGTTGACTGTCTCATAGACTCCTCGAGCTTACAATATTTAAAAAAAAGTAGTTATTATTCCTCCCCTCCCAACCCTCTGTGTGTCACTTAGGTGAGTGTCACGCTTATGATTCATTCAGGAACCCATGCTGGAAACCTGACTCCCCGCTCCTCCCACTGCCCTCCCGGGGCATGGCCCATCCAGGCGTCCTCCAAGCCTGGTGGCTGTGCTTCTCTAGTGCCTTGCTGCAGCTTAGTAGGGTTTGGAGAGTTGTGCCTCCCTCAGTGTACCTTAGCTTCACAGCTCCCACCACCAAATCTGTATCATTTCTTGCCTGCAGTTTGAAACAAGCCTTAGTTGGTCTCCATGCCTCCTTCCTCAGCCCCCCAATCCAGTGTCCACACAGCAGCCAGCAGGAGCTTTCCAAAAAGCAACCTGCTATTGCCTCCCTGCTTAACTCCTCTTTGCAGCTCCTTGTTTCCTCAGAATAAATCCAAGTGAGCAGGAACAGCCCACCTCCGACCCCCTAGCTGTCTTCAGTCCTCCAGGCCACACTTGAGGCCCAGCTGGATGGAACCACGGTTATTTGCAGTTTCCCAAGCATCCCAGGTTCTCCTGTCTGGGCTTTTGCATGTGCTGTTCCCATTGTCCGGACCAGTCCCCTCCACTTAGAGAATTCCTCCTCCTGCGGGCATCACTTCCCCTCTGCTGGGTGCTCACCACCTCTCTTCCTCCTGACTAGCACTTAGCACAGCTGGGTTGTAATTGCCCTCTGCCTGCGGTCCCAGGCTGGGAGCTTCTCAAGGGTGGGTGTGGCACCTTTTTGTCTGTGTGTGGCCATCCCAGCCTGCCCAAAGAAGGTGCTCAGGAAAGGTTTGTTGAATGAATTCCATTTCTCCCCATGCTGTCCTCCAGCTGGAGATCAATGATGTGACCCGGGCCTGGGGACTAGAGGTGGACCGCATGGAACTGGCAGTGGAGGCCGTGCTCCAGCCGCCCCAGGACAGCCCAGCCGGGCCCAGCCTGGACAGCACCCTCCAGCAGCTGGCCCTCCACTTCCTGGGAGGAGGCATGAATTCAGTGGCAGGAGGTGCCCCCCTACTGGGGCCAGGTGAGAAGCTTCAGAGACCCGGGTGGAGGTGCTCACCAGCTTGGTGCTCAGCTTGGTGTCTTGGCACAGACTTTGCTGCTTGCTCCTGTAACCAAACACCTCTGTGCAGTGGACACCCTGCCCGGCTGTTCAGCCAATGCTGATTCTAGAGCTGAGCAGAGCTAAGGCAGTGAGTGGAGCCCAGGTAGCTGTGAGTGTGTACAGGCCTTTGGCAGCCTCCATGGGAGGAGGTGACAGCACTAGAAGGGTAGCTGGAAAGAGAATTTTACACCCAAGGCTGGAGTAGCTTAGAAATGTTTGAGGGTTTAAGCTGAAAACTCAGGGTCAGCTTCTTAGCAGAGGAGGAAGTTGAACAGAGGCTTGAAGGGAATATAGGAGGAAACTGCCACAAAAGGTGCAGAGTCCACAGTGACCCTAACCTTGGCAACACATTCACTCTTTTTCTCTGCCTCCCTCCCCAACCCTGTTGGCCATCCCCAGCAGACACCTTGGAGATGGTGAGCGAAGTTGAGCTGCCTGCCCCTCATGTTGGTGCTGGGCCCAGCCCAAAGCAGCCTGTGGCTGAGGGGCTGCTGACTGCTCTGCAGCCCTTCCTGTCTGAGGCCCTGGTCAGCCAAGTTGGGGCCTGCTACCAGTTCAATGTCATCCTTCCCAGTGGCACCCAGAGCATCTACTTCCTGGACCTCACTACAGGTGCGACTCTCTCCCTGCCCTCTCCTTCCCACCCAGGTTGCTTGAACTCCCCCCCACACCCATGGTTGTTTGTTAGACTGTGCCTTGCTCCTGCCAGCAGTTTGGGGTGAACCCACTGTAGTCAGGGGCTCAAACATCATTTCCAGATGATGATTATCCAGGCCTGGGTCTCTCTCCCATCAGCAGGACAGCTCAGATAACTGGGCTTCCAATTCCAAGAGCCCTGCACATGTTACAGGTCCAGCATGTGCCAGGCTCTGTGCTGAGTGCATTTTGTGCATTATCTCACCTACTTTCACCATGAGCCTGTGATTCAGAGCTTATCATCATCCCCTTTTCACAGATTTGGAAACTGAGGCTCCAAGTGGTCACACAGCCAATAAGACTAGAACCCAGGGTATTACAACATGAACTCTTAACCAGTACTCTCCACTCTTCCCAGTGGGACATGCTCAACCTCCTCTTCCCCCGTAGCTATCCCCCTACTGATACTCAGTTTTCTTTCCCCACACAGGGCAAGGAAGGGTGGGACATGGGGTGCCTGATGGCATCCCCGACGTGGTGGTGGATATGACAGAGGAAGACCTCCAGGCCCTGTTATGCAGAGAGCTTCGGCCCCTGGGGGCCTACATGAGTGGGCGGCTGAAGGTGAAGGGTGACTTGGCCGTGGCCATGAAGCTGGAGGCTGTCCTCAGGGCCCTGAAGTAGCAGCCTTGGCTGACCATTCACAGCCTAACCCCATGCCTGGCACCAAGCCAGGGGGCCTCTTGGAGGAAGAGACATTGGCCTGCACTATGGAGAGTTGAGGCCCTAAGAAGTTTCAGGCCCAGCCAGGAGCCCATAGATGGAGGCTGAAAGATGCTGGAGGCCGGGAGAGGCAGAGTCAGGCTGCCCTGCACTTCTCACCTGTTGTGGTTCTCTGGACAAGCCTTTGCCCATGTCCATCTTCAGCTGAGTGCCCAGCCCTGGGCGCCCAGCCCTGAGCTGGGTACACAGTGTGGTGACAGCAAGAGAAGGCTGAAACTGCTGGCTACCTGACTGACTAGATAGGCAGGACCCACAGACACAGCCTGCCAACAGCTGCGTTGGTCCCTGTGACTCAGACACAAAGCTCCAGGGGTGGATCAGAGAGGGTGGGAAAGGGGGAAGGAAGGCAGCCTTCAAGAAGAGGGATCTGGGGATCTGGCTGCCTTCCTGGGGGGTGGGAGAGGGCAGCATGGGAAAGAGCAGGCCTGCTGCTCCCTGGCCCTACTCCTGGGGACATCTTGACTCATGTGCCAGCTCTATCTTGCATGCCAGAGGAGCTGGGGCCCAGGGCAGCATGAAGGAGAGCCCTGCCATTCGTACTTCTTTCCAGAGGTTTGAAAACGGTGGACAAATAAATGTGGTGTTTGCAATGCATAGGAGAGAAGAAGCAAAACGGGGGCCATGGAACGGGGTGCTCTAGGAGGGTCAACCAAGGGAAGCCCCTGCTGCTGGCCCAGGCAGGGACCAAGGCCCTGGAGGCTGACACAAGCCCTTGCAATATTTGAAGTTTTCTTTCTTCCTGAGTGTCTCAAAGCCCCTGGGGATCAGTGGTGGGCAGGGTGGGGAACTCTCTGTTCCTCTTTATAGTTGTTTTGCCAGGAAAGAAAGGCATGGGCGTGCCAGAGCTGGTCCTGCAAACGTATTAACTTAATGAGGGGCAGAGTGGGAGGCTCATATCACATTCAAGAGAGGAGTTGGGGCCACTCTCAGCCTCCCCTCCTACCACACCTGAGGTCACTCTTTCTCCACTGGCTGAAAGGAAGGAAACTGACATCCAGGCCTGGCCACAGGCCCGTCCCCAGGAGTTCAACCGAGCTTTCTTTTTTTTTTCCTTTTTGTCTCTTTTTTACTGACCAGTAACGGGATCACAACCCTCGGTGTCGCTCCCCCGTACTGGGGACTGGCAACAGGATCGCAACCCTCGGTGTTGCGCCCGCACCGCGCTCAGCCAGTGAGCGGGAACCGGTCTCCACATGGGATCCGAATCCTCGGCCGGGAGCGCCACCGCGCTCCCAAGCGGTGCACTCTCCAGTGCGCCACCGGGCCGTCCCTCAGCCGAGCTTTCTGCTCCCAAACCCCAGGACCTGAGACAAGGGGCCTCTGATTTCTCCAGTGCTAAAAACAAATATTGCTTCGTGGAGAGACTTGCAGGGAGGCACAAAAGTCAGAGCCTCCCCTTTGAAGAACAGCCCGCAGCTCATCCTCTGGCACCAGGCCTTTCCTCCTCAGGGCTCTCTCCCCTTCCTTGGCACCAGGCTCTGTCCAGTTCACCCCCTGTCCCTGTCAGTGCCAGATGCTGCCTTGTCCCTCCTGTAGATCCTCTGTGTCGCCCGAAGCATCTTCCTAAAGCCCTGCACTGTCCCTGCCTCCTCGCCATCCACCGGGGTTCAGATTTCAGCCCTAGAGCCCTCCCTAGAGCCCCAGCCTGCTGCACCTGCTGCTGCCCCTCTCCCTCACCTGGAGGCCTCTCCTGGGCCTTCCCAGGGCTTTTTTGGGTTGGAGGGGAGGAGTGCAGGAAGGGCTGTCTGTTCAAAAGTCTTCCAATCCCCGTGGCCACATTGCTGCCACTCCTGAGGCCCAGTGAGAAATGGTCCTCTATGCTGTCACCTGGGTTCCCCTCCACTTCGCGCTGTCATTGCATCCATTCCCCACTGTCTGAGTTACTGTTCTTCACATACATGCCTGCCCTCCCCGCTGGACCGTGAACTTCATGCAGAGCGATTCATCTGTGGAGTCCCTCCATTACTACTTACACAAAGTGCTAGCGGGAAAACTCCAGGCACCTTCCCCATGAAAGCTGGCACTGCTCCTTGGTAGGAGGGGGAGGGCGGCAGCAGCAAAAGTGAGATTGTAAGTAGGGAAAACTGGAACTCCTCAGATTTCTTTTGTGGCATGGGAAGATCAACATAACATTTAGGGGAAACAAACTTTTCTGGATGTCTGTGTGGGTGGAGAGCAAGGCCTGCCATCAGCCATTAATACCCTACCCTATGGAGGGGAGCTCATTCCTTGGTAAGGCCAGCATTCCAGGAATCGGAGCCCCTGGGTTCAAGGGCCCCCAGGCTACAGAGGACTGAGGAGACCTTGCAGTCCATAGGGGAGGGAGGGTGAGGGCCATCTAAAGGGTTGGGTGTGGGGAGAGAGGAAGGGTGTGTGTCGATCAGGGGAGGCTTCCTGGAGGAGGTGAGGTTCTCCACATTGCAGCTGCAGCTACATGGGTGATGAGAAGAGATGCAGAAAGCCATTCAGCCGAGGGGAAGTCCCTGCAATGACATAGGAAGGGGCAGCCAAGCAACTCCAACTCGGGGAACTAAAACCTAAAGTATGAGGGATTTGGGGGACAGGGGATAGAAATAGCAACAATTACTGTGAGCCAAATATGTCCCTGTTCTGGACTAGATACTTCCTATAATTTTTTTCTCTAGATACCCTGGTGAATAATGATAATGGTTATATTATGCTAGTCGATATATTAATATATACTGTAATGTATTTTGATGTTATTTTTAAGTAAGTGAATTTTGAATAGCTAATACATCCATATGGTTAAAAAAAATTTAAAGATTAAAGCATACTATGAAAATTCTCTCTCATATACTCCTGGCTCTATCCACATATATCCCACACCTTCCTCTCCTTCTATTAATTTCTTGGTTATTCTTCCAAATTTTTTTTTTTTTCAAACACACGTACAAGAAAACCCCAAAATATTTCCTCTGGGTTTTTGTTATTGCCGTTGTTGTTGTTAAATAAATTGAAACATAGGAAACACAATGTTGCTTTGTTCACTTAACAAGATCCCTTGAGGATCTTTCCATATTAGCACACAAAGACTTTCCCTATTCTTCTTTGTAATTACATAGAATTCCATTGTTTGGATGCTTCATAAATTATTTAACCTGCCCTGTATTGGTTGACGTTTAGATTCTCTCTAGTGTTTTACTACGTTAAACACTGTTGCAGTGAATAACTTTTAATATGTGCTATTTCACCTGTGGTTGAGTTTATCCGTCAGATAAAATATTAGAAGAATTGCTGGGTCAAAGCATTTGTAATTTAATAAATAAAAGTGCCAAAGTGACTTTTTAAAGGACTAAACCAGTTTACAATCCCATCATCAGAGACTGAGAATGTTTTGTTTTTTCCTTATAGCAATGCCAACACAGTGTGTTATTAAACTTTTGGATTTTCTGGATTTTCTTTTTTTTTTTTAGTGACCGGTAAGGGGATCGTAACCCTTGGCTTGGTGTCACCCGCACCGCGCTCAGCCAGTGAGCGCACCAGCCATCCCTATATAGGATCCGAACCCGCGGCCTCGACGCTCCCAGCACCGCATTCTCCCAAGTGAGCCATGGGGCCGGCCCTTTCTGGATTTTTTTTGAGTCTGGTAAGTGAAAAATTGCATCTCAGTGTAGTGTTTTTGTTTATTGCTCTTTTTTAATTGTTTTGTAAGACTTTGATTTCTGGGGCTGGCTGGTTAGCTCAGTTGGTTAGGGTGCAGTGTTAAAACACCAAGGTCAAGGGTTCGGATCCCAGCATGGGCCAGTCACCAAAAAGAAAAAAAAAAAAAAAAAGAAAAGAAATGCTTAGATACACAGAGACAACCTGAAGAAGATACTAATTGTAACTGAGATTGGAATGTAGAACAGTGAACAGCCACCCTGCAAGAACAGCAGATAACTATAATGTGTAATAATCTAGAAATGGAAGCACAGTTGAACATATCTTTCAGATTTTATGTAAAATTTCAATACAGGTAGTCAAGTTATGGGACTGGGAATCATTTCCAATCTCTCTAATGTTGATTTGAACATGATAACCTCAACTTCACATTCCCACTCATATTCTTTCCATATTCTCCTATGAGTTTAGGTTAAAGAAATCAATTAAGATCTTCGATCACATTAGATCACAGAGACTGGTCTGCCTGTGAATGCTGATCAGGAAGAAGGCAAGGGTGGTTATCAGATCCACAGACCTAACCATGAAACATCAACCACAGGGAGGCGGGCAGCAGATTACAGGGTATGAAGAAAGCACAGTAATCCCTTTCTTGTAGACAGAGCACATGTGCAGTGCAAACTTACTCCTTTAGATTCAGATGTTTCTCATATCAAACAAACTCATATTCTTATCTGTCCATTAGTTATCTTTTCTGATACTACTGTACATAGTAGGGTGAGTCCTGGAAGGGTCTTGAGTGCAGGAGCTTCTGTCCCCATGGAGTTGGGGTGCGCCACACTCCCGGCATGTGGATGTGTTCTTGTTCACCTTCTGGAAAGCCCCCTGAACTCAAT
>NW_007733822.1:14988-17130 GCF_000696425.1 Galeopterus variegatus
AATACATAATTTGCGTATAATAAAATGCCCCCATTTTAAATGTATCATTTGATGTATTTGACGAATGTGAATACCCAGGTAACACTACCCAGTTCAGTCAAATACAGAACATTACCATCCACTCACAAAATTCCCTCATGCCCCTTCCAAATCAGTCTTCACCATCACGCCCAGCCCCAGGTGACTTCTGATCTGCTTTTATTTCACTTTTCCAGAATTTCATATAAATGACCCATACAGTATGTACTTTTTTGTGTCTACCTTCTTTCTCTCACTTTGTGTTTTTGAGTCATACATGATATTATGTGTATCTATAGTTTGTTCCTTTTTATTGTGTAGATAGATGCACAATTTATTCATCCATCTGTTGATGGACATTTGAGTAGTTTTCAGTTTTTGGTTATCAAATAAACCTCCTCTGGACATCTGTGTACAAGTCTTTGTATGGACATATGTTTTCATTTGGGTAAATACCTAGGACTAGAATTGCTGGGTCAAGAAACTTCCAAACCAATTTCCAAAGTGGTTGTGCTAACATTTGGTATTATCAGTCTTTAATTTTAGCCATTCTAGTGGGTATGACTGATGAACGTTGAGCCTTTTTTATGTGCTTATTCAACATGACTTCTTTTGTAAAACATCTGTTCAAATATTTTGTCCATTTTAAGAATAGGCTATCTTATTATTATTGAGCTTTAAGAATTCTAGACACGAGTCTTTTAGCAGATATGTGTATTTGGAATATTTTCTCCGGGTGTGTAACTTGTCTCTTTAGCTCCTTAATGCTGAAAGAGCGAAAGTTTTTAATTTTGATGCAGTGAAAATTATAATTTTTTTTAATGGTTAGAGATTTTCTTTGCTCATCCAAATGTCATGAAAGTTTTCTCCTAAAAGTTTATAGATTCAGCTATTACTTTTAAATCTATGATCCATTTTTGAATTAGTTTTTGTGTATGGTATGAGGTAAAGGTTGAGGTTCATTTTTTTCCACTTGGGATATCCAATCGTTCTAGCACTTTTTGTTTAAAAGACATTTTCCCCATCGAATCACCTTGAAGCCGTTTAATCTGCATCTCTCTTATGAGTGAGGTTGAACATCCTGTAATATGTTTAAGAGCCATTGTATTTTCTTTTCTGTAAACTGTCATTTCATTTACTTTGTCCACTTTTCTAATGTGGGTTGTTTTATTTTTTGTTTTTGATGTTCTGGGGAGCTCTCTAAATATTAGGGAGAGTAGCTGTTTTTGATATGAGTTGCCATTTTTTTTTTGCCACTGAGTGGTACGGGAATTTGAACCCTTGATCATAGTGTTACAAGGCCATGCTCTAACTAACCAGCTGAGCTAACTAGCTAGCCCCATTTTGTTTTGTTTTGTTTACCCAATTTGTTGATTTGTATTTTGGCTTTGCTTATGACATTTTTCCATGAAAATTGAAAAATGTAATTTAAATTGATAAATATTTTATGGCTTCTGGATTTTGAGACATAAGAAAAAACACCTCTCCATTTTGAGATCATAAAAGAATTCCATGTACTTTCATTATTTTATTTTTTACATGTAAATTTTTGTTGGAATGTAAATGAGCATAAAGTATAAAATATTGATCCACGTTTTTTTCAACACTATGTATTTGTTTGTATTGGGGTCTATAGCTGGCTTTCTGTTCTGTTCTGTTGAGCTAATGTTTATCCATGTTCTAGAACCACTTTGTTTTAATTTTTGAGGCTATATAAAATGTTTAATATCATTAGGATTGATTCTTTCTTTTTTTTTAAAAGATGACTGGTAAGGGGATCTTTACCCTTGACCTGGTGTTGTCAGCACCACACTCTCCCGAGTGAGCCATGGGCCGGCCCTAGGATTAATTCTTTTTAATGCTTCTTAAGAAAGTCTCTTTGCCTACTGTTTTTTCTTAATGAACTTTAGAATTACCCAGTCAGTTAAAATTTTTTTGTTGTTGACATCTTTAGTGAGATGACATTAAATGTGTAAAGTAACTCATAGAAAATTGCAGTCTTTATGATATAGAATCTTTCTATCCACGAACACGTGTTTTTATATCTTCTTTTGTGTCCTTCAGAAGTTTTGAAATGTTCTTTCTATTGGTCTTGAACATTTCTGATTAAGTATTCCTAGGTAC
>NW_007733822.1:17839-20233 GCF_000696425.1 Galeopterus variegatus
GAAGTTTTGAAATGTTCTTTCTATTGGTCTTGAACATTTCTGATTAAGTATTCCTAGGTACGTTATCTTTTCTGATACTACTGTACATAGTAGGGTGAGTCCTGGAAGGGTCTTGAGTGCAGGAGCTTCTGTCCCCATGGAGTTGGGGTGCGCCACACTCCCGGCATGTGGATGTGTTCTTGTTCACCTTCTGGAAAGCCCCCTGAACTCAATCCTTTTGGGTTTTTATGGAGGCTGCATTAGGTGGGCATGATTGATCACATCATTGACCATTGATAACCAACTCAACCCTCAGTCCCTCTCCCCTCCCCAGGTGGGGCTGTAAATTCCAACCCTCTGAGGATAGGGTTGGTTTCCCTGGCAACCATCCCCCCATCAGGTGGTTATTTACAGACTTTCCAAAAATCAGGTTATTAAGAGAAGCTCAGGTGTGGTTGAAAGGGGCTTGTTATAATTAACAAAAGACTGCCTTTCACTTTTATGTCTCTGGAGACTTCTGGAGATGTATTAGGAACCAAGGACAAAAGACGAAATCTTTTAATAAAGGATACTCTATTGCTGTAGTCACATAGGAAATTACATGAGTTATAGGAGCTGTGATCCAGGATCTGTGGACAAAAACCGAAAAATATACATTATAACATCACATTTACTGTATATTTATTTCTAGTACTTCCTCTTTAGTGTAGTCATACTGTCTGCAAATGGAAATAAGTTTACCTCCTCTTTTCTGATACTTTGTGTCAGAAGACAAAATTACAACAAATTTAAAGATCTTAATTGTCATTCTAGAATCAGGCAATATTTCATTCTATACCACAGAGTGACTGTTCCAATGAGCCGAGCAGAGGAGGTTGGTTTTATAGACAGAAAGGGCTGAGGAAAGCAGAAACAAAGAACAAAGAGCAGATTGGTCATTTCAAAGTAACTTTCCTTGTAAGGGGGGAACAGAGAAACAGAACAATAGAAAAATAACTGATTGGTTTCATCAGTCTGTGGGAACTTCATTACCACGTGGATCGAAACTGACCTGTGTGGGAATTAGGAAGAAAGCAAAGGCGGAGACTGGGCTGGAGAGGAAGGCTGGTGCCCATGGGGGGGTAAGAATGGCAACGTGCTTTCAGAGTTGTTCTGGGTCACAGGACTCTGCTCCCTATTCAGACTCCATCTCAACCTTGGCCTTCATGCCAGGTATGAGAAAGTGGCCCAAGAGGGTCCCTGAGGCTCCTTGCTAGCTTTTGGGCCCTGTGGGAGCCCAAACCTTTGTGCCTGCCACAGAGGTGAAAACGAAGCCATGTGGATCACCCTGGCGCGACCAGAGTCACTCACAAGGAGGAGAAGAAGCCGAGGAGGGGTACCAAGAAGCCTCCTGGAGCAGCCTTGGCTCCCTGGTCTGAGTCTCCTGTTTCCCAGAAGGAAACCCACACAAACCCAGTCCTGAGCTTGTGGCGCCATCATGTGGCCATTTTGGGAATAGCTGGTTTTCTCCTTCCAGATGAAGCTTTCAAAGGCCAGGAAGGGTCCTGGGGGCAGTGACTGCTGCAGTGGAATGAAAGTGAAGAGGACAGCCGGGGAATGCTCACTTTGCCTGACCATTCCCAATGCATTCACACACACAAACATCCCTGTTGTACCCGGGCCCAGCTGGGCTTGACAGGGGTGGAGAGTAGAGAGGAAATTGGGCCAGGAGAAATTGAGGGAGGTTGGCTAGTGTGACCTGGAAACTGCAGATCATGGGGTTAAATCTGTAAAATGGAGCTAATTATGTCAAAGGCATTTAAAGACCTTTTTAGGACAAAGTGCTATTACTTTTGGAGGTTCTTCCCCACATCTTATGAGCTATTAAAATAGAATTCCTACATTAAATATAACATTTTACTGTAAGATAATATAAAGTGATTTTTTACAAGTTTGCCTTGGAAATTATTTGGCTAAGAGTAATTCATTTATGATACAATTACCCTCTAGTTCTCGGCTCTTCTTGGCACTCATCTGCATTCTTGAAATACTCTGAGTTAAAAAACAACCAATCTACCAATTCTTTTCAATAGCAATGAAATTCTTGTGAATACTACATTTGATAATTTCAAAAGCTACCTGGCCAATTAGCTCAGTTGGTTAGAGCACAGGCTTATAACACCAAGATCCCAGGTTCAGGTCCCCATACTAGTTATCTTCCCCCACCAAAAATAAAGAAGCTGACATAGAATTAATGACATAAATGAACAATTGATGACACTTTGTAGACATTTGATTAACCACTTACTAATCTGGATTATTCTGTAGTTTTTTTCATTTTGAAGCCAAGTCTTTTCTCAGGTTTTAAACATTTATGTCAGTCCCTGAGAAAGTTGAAGGTTCTGGGCATACCCCTTGGGACTACCTTACCTAAAA
>NW_007733822.1:21618-23181 GCF_000696425.1 Galeopterus variegatus
ACGGAGGGACTTGTAGGCCATCCCAAGGACTCTGTGTGCTGTGGGGAGTCATTGGAGGAATCTGAGCAGAGGCACGTGAGAGACTGAATATACAAAGGAACAACAGCCAGACCATATGTAAAATAGAACTCTGACTCACAACCTGTAAGCAACAGCCCAGGAAACTAACCCCCTCATCCATAATGAACAGCCAGGAAGCAGGGCTGCTAAGTCAGACTTGTAGGAAGCCAAATTGTTATCTCTAATAACCATCCAGGAAGCAAAACAATAACTTCTGTAACAATCAGCCTCATTAGGGGCTCGATTAATCAGCCAGGACTTGATTAATAACTGACAGCTTCCCTAATTTTTGTCCCTGCTTCCAACTTAGGACCAACCAGAGAAAGCCAAATAGGCATCCTCAATTAATCACATAGGGTGCCCCCTCCTAATTATCCTACCTACAGCTTCCCTATGCCAACAGGCTCCAACCAGGGCACACCTGAATCCTTCCCTTTTCTTCACTATTAGGCTTTCCCACCCCTCTGTCTCTGTCAAAACACAAGTGATGGAGGCTGACTCCTTTGCTATAGCAAGCTCTGAATAAATAGCCTTTGTGTTTTTTATTTGATGGGTCTTTGTTTATTTCCACAAATGACAGAATTTATCTTACATTTTAAAAATCTGCTCTGTTGAGAATAGACTGAATGTAAAAGCAGGGAGACCCATTAAGAAGAAGCTGTTGCAATAATCCAGACAAGAAATGAGAGTGGCATGGATCAGGCTGGTAGCTGAGCAGGAGCTGGATTCTGGTTATATGTATTTTAATTTTGTATTTTGAAATAATTATAGATTCACAGGAGGATGCAAAGAAATGTACAGAGAAGGCTCACGCACCCCTACCCTAGCTACCCCCTCATGCCAACATCCCATATAACCGCAGTGCAATACCAAAACCAAGAAATTGACATTGACCCAATCCATAGATTTTATTCCGATTTCACCAGTTATACATGCACTCATTTGCATATGTTTGTGTGTAGCTGTGGAAAATGGGAAGTTGTGTGTATAATGGGAAAAATATATTTGGTTTTTGTCCCCGGTTCCCATCACAGAGCTCCTAAAATCCTTCTAAAATTTTCTGAGTGATAGGAGTGTCTTTTGTTACTATAACAAGCCCCTTACAACCATACCTGAGTTTATGCTAATGAGGTGACAAAGTAGCAGGACTCTAGATCTCATCAGGATGCAGGCAGGTCACCAGAAAGACTAAGCCCTTATTAGTGATTACAGGGCTAGAGACTGAGTTCAATCCCCAGTGGTCAATGATTTAATCAATCACGTAATGGAACCTCCATAAAAACCCTAAATGGCAGGGCTACACACCTCTCCTCCCCCCATATCTTGCCCTGTGCATCTCTTCCATCTGGCCATTCCTGAGTTGTATCCTTTATAATAAAGTGGTAATTGTAAGAAAAGTGTTTTCCCAGGTTCCGTGAGCCATTCTAGCAAATCATGAATCTGAGAGTTGGGGTCATGGAAACTTCCAAATTTGTAGCCAGCCAGGCAGAAGTGTGGGTAACC
>NW_007733822.1:23694-24528 GCF_000696425.1 Galeopterus variegatus
TCTCTTCCATCTGGCCATTCCTGAGTTGTATCCTTTATAATAAAGTGGTAATTGTAAGAAAAGTGTTTTCCCAGGTTCCGTGAGCCATTCTAGCAAATCATGAATCTGAGAGTTGGGGTCATGGAAACTTCCAAATTTGTAGCCAGCCAGGCAGAAGTGTGGGTAACCCGGGGATTCTTTACTTGGGGTAGTAAAGAATGGGGGTAGTCTTGTGGGACTGAGCCCTTAAACCTGTAGAGTCTGACACTAACCCCAGGTAGTTACTTTTAGAATAGAATCGAATTGTTGATCACCCAGTTGGTGTCAGAGAATCAGAAAGTTGATTGGTGTTGGAAATGACACCACTTGCTTGGTGTCAGGGCAAAGATTACACAGTAGCTCTACACAATTTTGTCACATATATAGCCTGGAGTAGCTACCACAATAATCTGGGTGTACCACAGTTAGGGCTGGCTGGTTAGCTCAGTTGGTTAGAGTGTAGCCTTATAACACGAAAGTCATGGGTTCAGGTCCTGGCCAGCTGCAAAAAAAAAAACCATTTACCTTTTGAAGGACATCTGGTTGTTTTCTGGTTTTTGGCTATTACAAATAAAGCTGCTATGAACATTTGTGTACAAGTTCCAGTGTGAAAATAAGTTTTCGTTTTTCTGGGATAAATGCTCAAGAGTGCAATTGCTGGGTCCTATGGTAAGTCCACTTTTAGTTTTGAAAGGAATTGGTTATATTTTGAAGGTAGAACTAACAGGATTACCTGACAGATTAGATGTGGGTGCGAGAAAAAAGAGGAGTCATGGATGGATTTAAAGGAGTTAACACTCTTGGAACTGTGCTGGA
>NW_007733822.1:29918-46804 GCF_000696425.1 Galeopterus variegatus
GAGAGTTGGGGTCATGGAAACTTCCAAATTTGTAGCCAGCCAGGCAGAAGTGTGGGTAACCTGGGGATTCTCTACTTGTGACTGAAATGGGGGTAGTCTTGTGGGACTGGGCCCTTAAACCTGTAGAGTCTGACACTAACTCCAGGTAGTTACTTTTAGAATAGAATCGAATTGTTGATCACCCAGTTGGTGTCAGAGAATCNACATTTGTGTACAAGTTCCAGTGTGAAAATAAGTTTTCGTTTTTCTGGGATAAATGCTCAAGAGTGCAATTGCTGGGTCCTATGGTAAGTCCACTTTTAGTTTTGAAAGGAATTGGTTATATTTTGAAGGTAGAACTAACAGGATTACCTGACAGATTAGATGTGGGTGCGAGAAAAAAGAGGAGTCATGGATGGATTTAAAGGAGTTAACACTCTTGGAACTGTGCTGGAACACAGTAAGGGTTGGGTGACTGTCAGCTACGCAGTGGTGGCAACTCTAACTATGGGGAAATGAGAAGAACCATGAGTCCCTGTGGGCCAGTCATCGCCCTAGAGCGCACTCAAAAGGCACGTGGGGTATGGAAACGCCTTTGATTATCTGAACATGGTAAAAGTGGAAGAGAGGAGTTTTGCTTCCTCTTAGGATGTAGAAAGCCACAAGAGAAAGTCACTCCCATCCCAACAATAAGAAAAAGCCAGATAACTTGAAAAACCACAATTTCTTAAACCATTCGGAGAGCTGAGGGGATAGGCAACCAAGAAAACAGAATTTCAAAGAGTGACAAGCCCTCAAGGAAGGACAGGACCAACTGTGTTGTCTTGGGCAGAGCATGGGTGTGTGGGGGGGTGGGGGGACAGGAGGGGCTCGGCCCTCCCTGGTGAGCTCTTGCCGCAGTCTTCACTGGATGTGCAGGAGAAAGTTCGGTGGCAGAGCAGGAGACAGCGCCTCCTCGGTTGTGGCACAAGCACGCCGGGGTGGTTGGCTGCTGCCGCAGGATGGGTACCCAAGCTTCCCCAGGACGGTGCTCTCAGGCAAAGCCGCGTGGGGACACTCTGGCCGCAGGGCTGCGGGGGGAGAGGCAGAAACAAAGATCCACTGCTTCTGGGGCAGGATAAAAGTAAACACCATTTTCCCCTGTGGGAGGGCAGGAAACGCTCTCCTGTCCTAGACCCACTAGAGATAGAAGGCACGGGTGCGAGGGACAGCAACACTGCGATGACCCCGCCTCTGAAGACCCAGGTGCACGGGCTCTGCAGAGGCTGCGCCAGGAGAACCCAGCAACTCGCCGCCACCCCGGAACACCCTGGCACCCATCCGCGACCTGCCTCCACCACCAGCCTAACGGGGAGTCACAGCACCGGCATTCACCACGGGGGGCGAGCGAGAGCACAGGGACGGCCGCTCTCGACGGTGCGGGCGGGCGGGGGCCGCCGAAAGCTCAGGGTGGGGCGCGACTGCGGGCAAACCATCTGGACCCCAGGCTGTC
Source organism: Galeopterus variegatus (assembly GCF_000696425.1). Taxonomy (NCBI): domain Eukaryota; kingdom Metazoa; phylum Chordata; class Mammalia; order Dermoptera; family Cynocephalidae; genus Galeopterus; species Galeopterus variegatus. Next base: position 31,390 of record NW_007733822.1, read on the forward strand.
TATGAGAAACTCGCCGTAAATATGAAGACCTAGATAGGGTAAAAGCAAAGGAAAAGGAATGCAAAAAACACATGCCATGCCAAAACTCATGAAGAGAAAGCTCAAGTGTTTATATTACTAGCAGACGAGGGGGACTGGAACAGAGAGTATCTCCAGGAATGGAGAAGGGGGCCATTCAGCAAGAGAACACAACTCAATGCGTATGCACCGGAGAACAGAGTCTCTGGGTACATACAATTAAGACCGATAGAACTAAAAGGACAATTAGACAAATCCACTCTTTTCTCAATACTTGATAGAACCAGTACATGGAAAACCAGTCTGGACGTGGGTTACTTCAATAACACTATTAACCGACTTTATCTGATTGACATTTATAGGACCCTCCCAACAACTGCACAGTACATGGAAAACCAGTCTGGACGTGGGTTACTTCAATAACACTATTTTTTTTTTTTTTTTTAAAAAGATGACCGGTAAGGGGATCTTAACCCTTGACTTGGTGTCAGCACCATGCTCAGCCAGTGAGCAAACCGGCCATCCCTATATGGGATCCGAACCCGGGGCCTTGGTGTTATCAGCACCGCACTCTCCCGAGTGAGCCACGGGCCAGCCCTCAATAACACTATTAACCGACTTTATCTGATTGACATTTATAGGACCCTCCCAACAACTGCAGAATACACATTCTTTTCTAGTGCATGTGGAACTTCACCAAGATAGGCCCTGTTCTGGGCCATAAAACAAATCTTAACAAATTAAAAATAATTGAAATCATACAAAGTATGTTCCCTCATTATAATGAAATTAAACTATAAATCAATAACAGAAAGATATCTGGAAAATCCCCAAATATTTGGAAAGCAAACAACACACTTTTAAATAACCTATGGTTCAAAGAAGAAACTATGAGAGTAATTAAAAATATTTTAATTCAATAAAATAAAAATACAATGTATCAAAATTCATGGCACACAATTTAAAGCAGTGCTTAGAGAAAATCTTTGTGACCTTGTGTAGATAAAGATTCCTTAGATAGGACAAAAAGCACCATCCATAAAAGAAAAACAAAAAACAAAAAACCCGATACACTGGCTCACATCAAAATTAAAAATTTCTGTTCTTCAAAAGGTACTAGTAAGAAAATGAAAAGACAAACCACAGATTGGGAGAAAACATTTACAAAACACATAACTGAAAGGACTTGTATCCAGAATAGATAAAGAATTCTTCCAACTCAATAAGAAGACAAACAAGCCAATTAAAAATGGGCAAAGGATTTGAACAGAGGCTCAGCAAAGAAGAGATATGATATAATGGCCAATAAGCACATGAACAGATGCTCAATATTATGAGTCATTAGCGAAATGAAATTAAAACCACAATGAGATACCACTACATACCTACTAGGATGGCCTAAAAAAAGATGATACAATGTGTTGGGCAGCATGTGAACAACAACTACTTGGGAAAAGTTTCTTATACATTTAAAACACACCTGTATGACTCAGTAACCTCATTTCCAGGTATTTACCCAAGAAAAACAAAAATGTATGTTCACGCAAAGACCTGCATGTGAATGTTTACAGCAGTTTTTCCCAAATGGCCCCAAACTGGAAATGGAAAAATAAATTGTGATACATCCACCCAATAGAATACTGCTTAGCAATAAAAAGGAATGAAGTACTGATACACACAACAACATGGTTGAATCTCAAAACTATTGTGTTAATTAGACAGGAAGAATAAGTTTTTTCTTTGCGATATATCACACAGCGAGGTGAACATAGTAAATAATAATGCATTGTACATTTCAAAATCGCTGAAAGTAAATTTCAAATGTTCTTACCACACACAGAGAAAAGATAAGTATTTGAGGTGATGGATATGTTCATTAGCTTGATTAATTATTCCACACTGTATCCATAAATCATAACATCACTTTGTACCCCACACATATATTCAACTATAACTTGTCAAATTACAATTAAAAAATTTAAAATTTAAAAAAATGTTAAATAAAAACGTTAAGTGGAAAAAAAAGCCAGATACAAAAGGCTACATTCAATGTGATTGCATTTGTATGAGAGTCTGGAAAAGGCGAAACTTTAGGGACAGAAAACAGCTTAGTGGTTGCCAGGGGCTGGGGGAGGGGGATAGGAAATTGACTACAAAGAGGCATGAGGGAACCTTAAGGATGATGGAAGTACATTACATCTTAATTGTGAGGTATTTATATAAATGCATATATTTGTCAAAACTCATCAAACTGTACCCTTAGAGTGGATTTTGCTTTGTGCACATTATTCCTTAAAATATCTGAATTATATTGAAAAAGTGAAAGAAAAAATGGCTGTGAATCAGAAATAAGATGGCCTTTGATGTCACGTATGCCAGAAATAGTTACACATCCCTGAAATAGAGTCCTGGGGAAACAGAATCCTGCTCCCCTGGTGTCCTCTAGGTGTAGTGATGGCTTGTTCCCCCCCTGAGAAGCTCCCAGCTCCTGGGACCCAAGGCAGAGGCCAAGGCCCGCTTTTCTTGTCTGGCATGGGTGCACTGCCATCTGGATCAAGTCCCTTGGGCCCAAGGTTCAGTTGTCCAGGGCACCCCAGTCAGTGTCTCCAAGTTTTTTGGGGGTATGCATATTGATACAGCAAAGAGAGAATCCTATCAGGACCTGATTATTTAATCAGATGTTATCAGGCCCTGCAGGGAGAAGGCAGAGAAGGTAACCTATTAATCAAACAAACAACAAAAAAATTTAAGAACTTCTTAAAAAGGAAAGGGAATGACAAATCATGAACCCAACAGGATATTCTGGCTAACCACAAGTTGCCAGCAGGCAGCAGTAATCCCAGCTGTAGCATTTTTGTATTTTTTGCACGCTTTACACACCTGCTTCATTTTGCTCTCTCTGCTTCCTGAGAGAGGCACTTAGGACCACACAAAGTGAATGCTGTGTTCAAATTGCCTGGACCTGGATATCGGGTTCCAATTTTGCCCTGGCACAGATCCGATGTACAGGAAAGCATGCCAGATACTGGCTGCATTAGACAACACAGTGGTACAGGATTCTATTTGCTGACATTTTATCCAGGGCTTTTGTAGCCATAGCCAGGAGTAAAAACTGGTCAGTGCTTATCACTGCGAGGGCAGGTGGGGTAGGATGGCTATCTTTGTCAGATTTTCGTGTCAAGGTTATGTTAGCTTCATAAAATCAATTCCGAAGCATAAAATCAATTCAGCATTTCCCCCAAAGGCTCTGGAAGAGTTTAAATAACATCGAAATTACCTGTCCCTTGAGTTTGAAAGAACTCATGCTAAAGCTCTCTGAGTCCGGTGTCTTTTTTTAGACATGACAAATCTTTAAATGTCTTTCGTGGCATTTGGTCTTTTTGTGTTTTTTATCTGCTGAGTCAATTTTGAATATATTCCTTGAAGATTACTCTTTAATGTTGAAACACTGCAATTATAAGCATGTACTAGTTTCTTAAATTTCAAAAGTCACCTCCATGGTTGTGTTAATATTCCCTTCTAATCCCATATTTTGTGCTATTATTTTTATTGATTAGCTGATTTGCTTCCCTCCCCTCCCCCAAAACGAACAATCTAAGTATGAATCATACACCTCTTGGAGAAGTTATACTTATCCTCATCCGTCCACAAAAAGTGCTGTCCACAAAAGAGCTGCCGTTTCCAGGAGTCATATGTGATTCTAGAGAGCTTGTGGAGGAAGGAGATGAAGGTTTGAACAGTGATCTCACTATGTTTTGAAGCACAGGCATAAAGCTTTTTGTCTGGTCCCAGATGCCTTTGAGGATCTAGAGGAAACCAAGGCCCTGTCTCCAGAAATGTGCCTGTGTTTGAATCCTGAGACAAGTCATGCAACCTCTCTGTGCCTCGGCTTGCTCATCTGCAAAATGGGCATAACAGTGCCTCCCTCATAGAGTCATTGTGGGGATTAAATGGGTGAACCTTCACATAGAATTTAGGGCAGAACCTGCTATGTGGCTAAGTATTAAAGAAGTTACCTACTATCATTGTTATTTTTGGAATTCCCCTGCTGGGTCTTTTTCTCTTCCCCAACCCTAGAAGGTACCTGTGTTTCCCCACCCTGAGGGCCAGAATTTGAAGTTGCGTCTGTGAACCAAGGGACATGGTTGCCCCAGAGAAAGGAAAGGAGTGTGAAATGAGGAAGGGGTGGTGGGTGCAGATAGAGGAAAGGGGCCTTGGCAGCTTCCCCAGACTTGGGAGATGGTGGCTCTGGCTCTGCTGGTAGCAAGGACAGTGACCTGCTCCTGGCAGTGCCCTGGGGAGGTGGCAAACCTTGAGGAACATGGCTGTGTGGTGTCCTTTTGCCCAAGCTTTGCAAGAAGCAGAGACACTGCCCATGGAGGCTCAGCCAGAGAGCCTGTGTGTGGTGATTGTGGGAGACTGAAGACCACAGGGTCCCTCTCTGATGTTCTGGGCCTTCTAAGTCCTCTAGGGTAGGAGTAAAATGCTCAGGACATTGGATTTCCCACCTGGTAGCTGGGAGGCTCAAAGCAGATTAAGTTTGATTTTGAAAACATGTTTTAAAGAAAAGCTATTTCACGGGCCGGCCCGGTGGCACACTGCTACAGTGCACCGCTTGGGAGCGCGGTGGCGCTCCCGCCGAGGGTTCGGATCCCACATACAGACCGGTTCGCGCTCACTGGCTGAGCGAAGAGCGGGGGCAACACCGAGGGTTGTGATCCCGTTGCCGGTCCCGGACCGGTACGGGCGCGACACTGAGGGTTGCGATCCGTTGCCGGACACGAAAAAAGACAAAAAGGAAAAAAATAAAATAAAATTTTAAAAAAAAGAAAAGCTATTTCACACAACTAGGGTAAGTGTGGAAAAAAATCCATACCTGCTTCCTCTCCTTTCTGTATGTTGAGTTTTGTTGTTAAATCTCCTTCAGGACTTTCTCATCCTTCTCAAAAAGTTCTGCCGTGACTTTCAGGGTGACATGTGGCACAGGCTCCCTTGGGTCCCAGGATCTGGCTGCTGTCCTGAGGTTCCTGGGGTGTGGGCAGTGCCCCTCATTCCCTCTGGCCAGCTGGTGCCAGCTCCAGCCAGCCCTGCCCACAGTCACTGCCTGCATGACGCAGTCTGGGGGATGGTGAGGGAGTTTGTGGGGAGATATGCAGCCACTTTCCAGCAAATGCTGTGCTTGTAGTGTGTACCCAGATGCAGCCATGGTGGGGGGCAGCAGGAGGGACCCGTCCCTAGGAGTGACCAGCAGGGTTCAGAGGCCATGCATGGGCACCCAAGGGGCTTTGGCCTCTCTTGCCTTGACCACAAAGGGGAGAAGGTGCCTGGTGGAAGCCGGGAAGTAGGCCCCCTACCCAAGGCTGCAGGGGTAGGTCTTGCCAACTTTGCTAAGTCTGCAATAACTAAAGAGAGTGGGAACCTCCCCCAGGAGGCGCTGAGGGAGTCCCAGCAGGGCCAGCTGGCTCAGGGCGGGCATCAGGAGTGAATCATGGCTTGCCACCAGTGTGGGGTACTGTGGAACCAGGCCGAGACCTCCAGTGCAGAGGGGAGACTCAGCCAAGGGGTTGGGGCCCCGGGCTCCCTCTCTCTCCGGTGTTCAACTTTGGAGGCTTTGTTTTCACGGAATCTGTAAATATCCTTACAGGCCCCTACCCCTCTAACCAAGAAGTCTATGAAAGTGCTCTCTTAAGAGTCATTTCTCTGGGGACTAAGAAGCTCTTCATGCAACAGTCAGACAGGACACGGGCCGGGTCTACCACTCACCTTTGTTATCAGATGCTTCCTTAACGTGGGCCTAACTACACTTCTCAAAACAGGTGGGAGTTTTGTGGAGTGAGAGGAGACAGCATGGGGCCCTTTAGGGAGGGTGCTGCTGCCTGGGTAGGTGGCACAGCGTGGAGCTGTAGGCATCTGGGCGTGTGAGGGGGACAAAGCCAAGGCTGTGGCCAGGACACCAGCCACTGGGGGATCCTGGTCTGAGCTGGTCTCGTCATGCTGGCTTGCATGGCCCACTCACCTGGCCTGGGCAGCTGGGCACCTGGGCACCCTCTCTCTCAATCAGTAAGCCTCTCTCAATCAGTAAGGTTCTGGGGCCAGCCCTTGGTTTGGGGTCTGATGCCCCACTAAGGGCCTCTGTCTGTGGTATCCCCCAAGCCAGATGATGCCCCAGGCCTCACCAGGCTGCAGCCCCCACAGTCTCTGGGCTGGCTGCCCTGCTCTGGGTCCAGCAGTAGTCCCCTCCCCCCCCACCAAACACATGCAGCGGCTGGACTGTGCCTACCTCCCTCCCTCTCCTTCTCTGCCTCCTCCCCTCTCTTCTCTTCCCTGCAGACAACAGCCCTGGGACCCAAGGAGCCCAGCCCATTCAGGACTCAGATGGGGAGACTGAGGCCCATTGGAGTACAGAGCTGGGATCCCAGTTGGGTCCCCTGCTGCTTGCACTGCCTCTGCTCTCTCGTGTCCTGCTCTCAGCCACGTCTACCCCGAATTATCACTTAGTGGATTCTGTCGCCCAGACCAAGGGCAGGCTGCACGGGGCCCATTGCACTTCAGGGCATTTGTCACAGGCAGTGTCTGGAGAGGTAGTGAGCCCCTCAACTCTGGGACTATGCAGGAAGAGGATGGGAAGGACACCAGGTGGGTGACCTTGAGGCCTGTGCAGCTCAGGCTGACTCCTGCACACCGGTGCCCAGATGAGCTGGCAGAGACCCTCTTGGTCTGTGAAGCCCAGAGGGAGGTGCTGGGTCAGAAGTGGAGATGGCACCCGTGTATCTTTGTGTGTCCAGGGTGGGGGGGCCTGGGTGCCCTTCCTACTCCTGTGCGTGTCCATGGCAGGGTGAGGGTAGGAAAGCCCTGGGTGCAGTCACACAGTGCACCCCAGTTTAAGAGGGGAGAGGAGGTGGTTAAGGAAGGCTTCAAGGAGTCAGGGTGTAAGACGGTCCTTGGAACGGCAGACAGGCGGGTGAGGGGGCCGGTGGGCCTGAGTCCCTGTGTCATGTGACCTGGTCTCCTGACTGCTAGACACCTGCCAAGCCTCTTGTCATCCTTAGAACTCTTCTTTCCCCACTCCCAGGGCACAGACTCTGCCATCCTCTGTAAGGCAGAGTACCTCATGAGACTCTGCCCCTGAAGTGGCAGGAGGCCACATCTCAGGTCTTCACAGACAGGGCAGTGCTGTGAGCCTGCCCCAGAGGGCATTTCAGACACTGAGATGGGACTTAGCCTGGCTCTTGGACTGAGTCTCTTCCCTTTTCTCACCAACTACTCCCTTGGGGGGCAGGCGGGTGCAAAGGTATCCTGAGGGCTTGTGGGAAAGGAGGGAAGGCGGTAGCACCCGCATGCTTCGAGCCTGGCTCTTGAACTGAGTCTCTTCCCTTTTCTCACCAACTACTCCCTTGGGGGGCAGGCAGGTGCAAAGGTATCCTGAGGGCTTGTGGGAAAGGAGGGAAGGCGGTAGCACCCGCATGCTTCTTCCTGGCCTGGCCCAGAGTCCAGGATCTCTGGGACACCACAGCCAGGGCAGGGGAGGGGGCTGTTCCCTCCATCTCTCAATTCCTACAGCCTTCAGCCTCCACACCCACCTCAGTGCCTTTGCTCAACACCGTCCCCTCTGCGAAGAACACCGGGACACCACAGCCAGGGCAGGGGAGGGGGCTGTTCCCTCCATCTCTCATTCCTACACCCTTCAGCCTCCACACCCACCTCAGTGCCTTTGCTCAACACCGTCCCCTCTGCGAAGAACACTCTTCTCCCCTCCCTCCCTGGAAGGAGGCCACGTGACGGTCTCCCTCCCCCCAGGTGCTGTATCACCAGGCACAACGTGCACCCCCATTCCTATGTGGCTGTAAGCTCCCTGGGAGCAGGAACCATGATGCTCCTGTGTGTGCCCCAGCACAGTGCCTGGCATTCAGTAGGCACTCAGTCTTAAGGGAGTAAGTGGCAAGTGGAGTGAGTGACTGCATTAGACAGCGACTGGGCGGGCCATGAGTATGGGAGGTGGAAGGTGAGTGTGTGAGGCCAAGAAGGGGGGCAGGTGGAGGAGCGGGAGCCTCCCACCCCCATGCCGGGGGCCCCCAACCCAGTGCAATGTGTCTTCTTTCCTGCAGTGGCTTGGCTTCAGGCTTCCACAACAGGCTTGCCACCTTCAAGGTTTCTGCAGTCCTGACAGGGTGGTTGCTGTCCTCGGGGAAGGATGAAGCCCAAGGATGTCCCTTGAGCCCAACCTAGTGTGGCAGCCAGCTGGGCCACATACAGAACCACAGAGTAGAAAAACCTTGTTTTATTCAGCCCGGACCTGGGTAATCTTGCTCTGTGGTATGGCCAAAACATAAAAAATTAAAACCAACAACTGACACAACAGTGTGGTAGAGAAAAGTTAAGTACAAAATGGGGCCTGGCATCCGGAATCCCTGTGGTTTCGGCCCCTGCTCGCTCCCTGAGGCCGGCAGGGAGGGATGCCCCTGGCGTCCAGCTGCCCCTGCCTGTGGGTTGGGGGCTGGGCCCCGTGGCAGGAGGCTTCCTGGGGAGCAGGGCCTGCTTTGGAAGGGGAGAGATTGGCCATCTGTCCCTCTTGGAGATCAGGATCTAAGGAAAGAGAGAGCAGTCAGTGTGGGCTGCAAGGTGGGCCCCCCACAGCCTCCCAGCTGGGGCTTCCTGTCCACATCGAGAGCCCGAGGGGGAGGGCAGGCACAGCCTCCATTTCCCTCAGAAACTTGGGCACAGGGGAAGGAGGCTGACCCCTCAGCCCAACTCCAAAAAGAGGGGTTTCGTGGACTCCCTCCCACCAACCCAGAGCGCGGTCTTAGCACACCCGTGCCTATGCCCTGAGTCCCAGATTGTTTTCTAGGCCATTAGCAGAGCTGCTACTGTCTGGAAATACTTTCTTTCTTGTTTTTTCTAACTCACTACTTTCTTTTAAAAGCCTCCCTTTTCCTCTTTAGAAACATGATGGAAACCCACAGGCGTCAGTCCCATGGCCTTTCTGGGAACGCTCCGTCCAGCTTCCTGTGCACACTGGCCCAGCCGCCTGCCTGCGGTCAGGGTCACGGAGACGCTCTAATAAGACTGGGCCTTTCCAAACACTTATGTAAAGAGCTCTCGGAAGGAAGGGCCTTGGCCTCCTCTGCCGCCTGCAGGCCCCCGGGGAGCTGGGAGGGAGGTGCAGGCTGCATCTCTGTCTGCCCTGCTGGGGGCCTGCTGGTTGCTCATGATGGGGATGCAGGCTCCCTGCCTCCCTCAGCCCCCAGTGGCCTCCTTTGTTTCCTACAGTCCCCTTCCTTCCGTCTTCCTCCTCCTTCCCTAGAAGTGCTTCCCAGAAAACCTCTGCTGCTTAGATGACCCCTGAACTTTGAATGGCTGATTGAGACAGGCCCTGAGGAGCAGGAGGGTGCTGGAAACCCAGGCTTGTGAAAGAGCCAAACTGCCAGTGACAGGGCAGGAGATGGTCTTCCAAACAAACTCTGTGCCCTGGGTAATGCTGATCTAATTCTACTCATGAGGAACCTAATCTTTGTATTGAGCTGGAGGCTGCTGTCCTCATTTTCAATATTCCTGGTGCGCTGGAAGAGGGGAGGGGGGAGTTGTGAACAGGTAGGTTAGTGGTAGCAGCCAAGGGTGAAAGGGCTGTCTCTGAATGACCCAACCCTGGTCATCCACTGAGCCCCTATTCTGGTCACAAACTGAGTCCTGACCCTGGTCACACACTGAGCCCTGACCCTAGGTCACAGGCTTAACCTCTCACAACCGCCATCCAACAGTGAGCATACACTATAGGGAAAGGTGCCGCTGGGCCTTGGAATCTCTACCACTTGTCCCCCAGTTGATGAACTAAAGCTTTAAGCTTTAGGACTACTCTTTTGTTTTGCTTTATCTGAACCCTTGACCTTGGTGTTATCAACACCACGCTCCAACCAACTGAGCTAACTGGCCAGCCCTTTGCGTTTTGTTTTGTTTTTTAATAGTTTTTATTTTGTTTTATTTTTGGTGGCTGGCTGATATAGGTATCCAAACCCTTGACCTTGGTGTTATAACACCACACTCTAACCAACTGAGCTAACCACCCGGCCCTACCTTTCTTTTAAATGGAAAAGATTTGCCTTGATCTGATCTAACATCTTAAATTCACATGGAGTCGGGTGGGGTTTCTTTGTGAGCGTGTAAACAGGGGGTCCCTCTGCAAAGTGCTTCATGTGGAGAAGCAGGAGGGAGACTGAGGACAGCTGGCCCGGGAGAGCAGAAGCTGAGGACGCTACCCAGCAGGCATGTGCCGAAAGCCTGGGCCCAGATTTCATTAACTTCCTCTACAACAGGGACCTAGGGACTGATGGTGGCTCATTCCAATCAGAGTCACTTCCCATCTGGGTCTGTTCAGTTCAATCCACTTGGTAAGGACACTGATGGTCACAGCAGCTGCTCACTGAGTGCCACTGTGTGCTGGGCTCCTGAACATGCAGAATCAAGCCTCTGCATCCTTATCCTAAGCCTGTGTAGGAAACGCCCATTTCATAGTTGAGAATGGTAGCTCGGAGAGATGAGGTGGATCACCTGGTGTCACAGACCTGGGACTGCAGTGCCCACATACTTGCAATGAACCATCCTGCCCTCTGCTGGTTTCTACTGGGGAAATCTTAGGGTGCCGCATGATCAGGCCCCAGATCAACACCCTGCAGCAGAGCCCCACTGTGAGCACTCAGCCTGGGGTTGGCTCCAACAGGGCTCTTTCTCCTGGGCCCAGCCACAGTTGTGTTTGGCCATCAGGTGCCCCAAAGTGCAGGTGCTTTACTTATTTCAGATGGCCAGCCTGCTCCCCATGCAGGAAAGGGGCTGGGGCCGGAAGGGTGGGGGGCGAACACTCACTGGACAATTTTGCAGTTTGTCGTGGAAACATAGCGGCCTGTGTAGTGGATATTGCATCTCACCACGTTGTTGGTGAAGTCAGACTCCAATACAATGTACTTTGGGTTCACGTGCACCTGAGGAAGAAGGGAACAGAGAGACCTAGTAAGGGAGGCTGTGCTTCACCTGCTCACCAGAGAAAGTGGTGGTGAGGCAGAGAGACAGACAGACAGACACAGAGGTGATGGGGAGAGGGTACCTGCATGGAGGAGGCTGAGACTTGGCTTTCCCAGATGAGGCACAGCCTACATGGATGTACCAAGTTGGGCTGTGTGTCATTAACATGCTTTTCTACTTGTCCCTGCACTGATGGAAGGGGTGAGGGAGTGAGGGTATCCTGGAGCAGGAGGGTTCAGGCTAGAAGGGACTCTTGGTCACAGGAGCCCTCGGCTTTGCAGGGCTTTCTCTCAGAGAAGAGCTGAGAACCTCTCCTCATTTCTCTCCCAGATGGCCTAAAGTCTGCCTTGCATGCAGACAGTGGGGATAGACCTCATGGCTCTCCAAGTCCTCCTTGCTCTCTGGTCCTCTGTCACTTAGGGAAGATGGTGTTACCGCCTCCTCTAGCATCACCACAGTTGGGCCAAAGGGCCTTGGCGTCTTTATGGAAAGAGAGGCCGTGTCTGCCTGAGACCTAAACCTTCAGAGGGGCAGCGTCAACCTCATGTGATGCTTTAGATGCCGCCGCCTCTGCTCAGCAGCTGGGGAGGAGGGAACATGCCCAGAGTGGGGGGACACTGAGCATGAACATCAGGGTGGAGAGAATGCCCCAGACCAGCAGGCCCACCTTGAGGATGTAGTTCCCAGGCTGCACATCTGTTATGTCAATCCACTGGCAGTCAATGTCCGCGTTGTAAGTGTCATAGCAGCCTGGGCTCAGGCCCTGGGGAAAGGGACAAGAGGAGATGTTGGGGTGCTGCTCACTCCTTGGCACCACCCCATGCCCCCCTCCAGCAGGCGGGGGCCCTCTTTCCTCTGCGCTTCTCTTCTGACCCTGGCACAGGCTGGCTGCTCAAGGTGGGTCTGCCCCTCCCTGAGGCCACTGGATGGATGGACCAGACAGAAGACTGGGAGATATAGTGGCCAGGTGGGAGGGATGAAATGCAGTGGGGAGGGAGGCCTGGGAGAGACATGGAGGAATGGATAAAAAGAGACAGGCAGGACAGATGGACAGTTTGTGGATGTTTGGATGAACTGATGGAAGATGGACTTGGGTGGACAGACAGGCAAATGGGACACAAGCTATATAGAGTTTGTTACAATGTTCCTTTCTGTCCATGAGCTGATCCCCCAGGAATGATGCAAGAAGGGGCCTGGCAGGGAGGGGACCATCTCCACAGGGCCCTGCGGTGGCCCGTGGCCTGGCGAGAACACCCTCACTTTGACTGGAGCCAGGTGTCCTGAAACCTTGGGACCAGCCCATCCTCAGCTTGGCTTGGCCGTTGTTGCTCTTTGCCTCCCCTACTGCCCTGGGCTGGGCGCAATCCCCATGCCCCTGGGTGCCACGCCCTGCCTCTCTAGCCCAACCTGTGTGTGAGAGGTGCATGCATAGCGCTTGAGGTTGCCGAAGTCACAGGTGCTGTCCTCCAGGCAGAAACTGGCCTTGTGGCCCTCGGCCACCTTCTTGCCTGTGGCTGCATCCAATAGGTCATAGTGGCTGAATTCGTCCATGCTGTGGTAATGTCTGGAGGAGAGAGAAGCGGGATAGTCTCCCCTGTCCCATCCTGTCCCCATCCTGAGATGGGCCAGAGGACCCCGCTTTGACAAAGCCTCCTGACCAGTCTGGGCTCTTCTGTCCCCTGAGTCCCACAGAGTGGCATCTCTGGTGCTCCCCGCCCAGCCAGGTCACCCTAGGAGAGCACCTCCTCAGGACTCTCCCACCTGTACTGGCCGCCCTTGGGCAATGCCCTTATTCTAGATGTTTCCATCCCTTATCAAGATCAATCCTTCCATGTCCCATCTTCCAGCCCAGCTTTGGCTAAAGCTCCTCTGAGAAACTCTCTCTAGGAATGGATCCTTGGCAGACACCACCTCCCCAGGGCCCTCCAACCAGCATCTGCGTCTCCCTGAGTGCTAATGGGGGTAGGAGCTCAGGCACCCAGGCCCCTGGCCCAGAGGAGGAAGTGGGAGAGGCTGGGCCAAGCCCCGCTCCACTCACTGATGGCAGCTGTGCCACTCCCAGGTGTGCCGTGGCCGGTTGGGGAGGAAGTCCGCCGTGCCCTGGTTCTTCACGCGCTGGGGGAAGCGCAGCAGTACCCGCACGTCATAATCAGTGGCCTCAGGAGCGTAGGCTGTGCTGCAGGGGCAGGTGGGAAAACTGAGTGGGACTGGGGTACAGTGACGCCAAAACCCAGCATGGGCCACATCAGCCCCCTCCCCAGCCCTGAAGACTCTGCATCTGACCCCCGGCACTGCAGCAGAGGCTCAGCCTTCTTCCTCTCTCACCTGACCCCATGAAGGCCTAGCTGTCCCCTCCTTTCTGGCTTCCACTGTGTGGCTTTCAATGGGGTCTTTTTCAGGCTGGCCAGTTAGCTCAATTGGTTAGAGCGTAGTCTTGTAGTAACACCAAGGTCAAGGATTCAGATCCCTTTACTTGCCAGCTGCCCACCAACTCCCCCCCTCCCCAAAAGGAATCCTCTAAAAATGGCATCAGGCCTAGCAATGACCCTCTGTGGGTCCCTAATACCTGCAGGTAACTCAGCTGGAGACAGCCCCTGCAGGCAGGGCCATATAAAAATCTTGGAGGGCTATTTAAAAATAGCCCTACTCAGGAGATTCTCATAAGTCTTCCCTCCTCTGGACAGAGCCCTAATTGTTGACCAAAGTATGCCATGTCTTAGGTGTGGACCTAAAAAACAGGCTTGAGCTCCTTGGGTCAGAGCCTCTTCATTCTCCTGGGCCTATCCGCTCTTCTACTCCCCTGGGTTCCAGCTTCAAAGTCTATCTCCTAAACAGATTTAACTCCTTCTCTGTTCCATACTTCTGTCCATGCTGTTCGCCTGACCCAGAACTCCAAAGCTCACTCAGCCTCCTAGGTCCAACTCAGGTCCCCTCTTCCAGGAAGTTTCCTAAACAGATTTAACTCCTTCTCTGTTCCATACTTCTGTCCATGCTGTTCGCCTGTCCCAGAACTCCAAAGCTCACTCAGCCTCCTAGGTCCAACTCAGGTCCCCTCTTCCAGGAAGTCTACCCTGATTGCTCCACTTAGAGGAATTCTGACTGCCTGTGAGTTCTAACAGTGCTGCCTGCAGCAACCCTGATACCACATGTGTCTTGCAGTGGGTTGGATGTGACTGCATGGCTTCAGGGTCAGCAACCTGCCCTTTTCCATTCAGGGAGTATGGGTCTGGTTCAGACTGCCTGTTCATAATTCACTTGCTGACCCTAAATTCTCAAATGAAGCAGGCCTTGTAAGAAGAGGAGAAGGGAGAGAGAGGACTGAGGGGTGGCAGTGAGGGGAGACACACGGGGTGGTAGGAACAGGAGGGCTGGGCTGGGCCCCCCCTCCCCCCCACAGCTGACCGCTGACAGCTGTCCTGGCTGGCCTCGGAGGCACTTCCCTGGCACTCCTTAAGGTCTGAGTCCTACAGCCAGAGGCGAGAGGTGGCCAGTTATGGGGATTAGCTCTGTCTCTGAGAGTATGTCTGGACAACAGGCGGCTCAGACTTCTGTCTGCCAGGACATAAGGCTCTTGGCCTTGTCTGGGGGAGGCTTGGAATCTGTCTGTGTCTGGGTTGAAACAAAACATCCTCCTTCCCTCTGTTCAGTAAAATCCTGCCCTTCTGTTCAGCTCAGCACACCGTGGGAAACCATCAGGGACTAGGTTCTAGGCCCAACTTGGCCACAAACTTGCAGTGTGACTTGGAGCAAGTCCCTTCCCTTCTCTGGGTTCTGCCTGCAGTGTGTGAACTGGCACCAGTCTGTGGCCCACACTTGCCAGTCCTGGAGGGCCCTCCCGCTGTAGGTCCTCAATTCTGAGGGGCTCTCTAGGTCTGCAACCCCATGCCCAGCCTCCTCGATGCCTCAACCCTTGCCAACCTCTCCCTCCTCAGCCTGTGAACCACTCATTCTAGCTCTTGGCTCCCTCCTGTCACGTGGTTCTGTCACCAGGACATGGGTGAGGAGCCACTCTTTCCAGCTAGACCAGAAGACCCTCCAGGACAGAGGACAGGCTGCTTCCTCCTCCCTGCAGCTGGGAGCTCAGGTCTGGGCACCTGGGATGCTCCATGAAGATGCAGTGATAGTCCGACTTTGACCAAAACCCCTCTAGGGGCCGGCCCGGTGGCGCACTGGATAGTGCGCCGCTTGGGAAGCGCGGCGCGCTCCCGCTGAGGGTTAGGATCCCATGTGGAGACCGGTTCCCGCTCACTGGCTGAGCGCGGTGCGGGCGCGACACCGAGGGTTGCGATCCCGTTGCCGGTCCCCGGACCGGTCCGGGGGCAACACTGAGGGTTGCGATCCGTTGCCGGACACGGAAAAAAGACAAAAGACAAAAAAAAAAAAAAAA
>NW_007733822.1:47692-58544 GCF_000696425.1 Galeopterus variegatus
GCTCACGCCCAAGGGTTCGGATCCCACATACAGACCGGTTCCCGCTCACTGGCTGAGCGAGGCGCGGGAACAACACCGAGGGTTGCGATCCCGTTGCCGGTCCCCGGTCCGGTACGGGGGCAACACTGAGGGTTGCGATCCGTTGCCGGACACGGAAAAAAGACAAAAGACAAAAAAAAAAAAAAAAATACTAGATGGGCTGCCACTGAGGCTGTGAGTTTCTCATTGCTGGAGGGATTACAGCAGGCACATTATTCTCTCTTCCCAAGGACAACTAAGATGAGATGTGATGAGACCAGAATGGGCAGGCTGACCGAGTGGTCCTCCACGTGTGGTCCCTGCGCCAGCGCCAGTTCGCACATAGACAGCTGCCCGTGGGTGATGAGATGAGGAACTCGCACCAGAATGTAAACCAACTACATCACTAATCACTCTGTTTAGTTCAGCTGACACTTTTTTTTTTTTTTAAAGCAAGACTCAGTGGAGGAAGCAGTGAGTTGAGCTACATTTTGGTGCAAGCCCCCCATCTTGTTACGGATAACAGCGTGTGGTCAGCAACTCTGAGGGGCGGTGCACTAGAAGTTCTAGAAATGAGAAAATGTTGAGATTCCAAATGTAAAAAGTAAAAGTTAATTTTCAATGTCCCTCTTTGTTGAAAGCACCTATTTTTCCTAATTACTTGCTTTTTTTGACATCTGACCTATTTACTTTTACTTTTTACTACTGAGAGTTCAAATGTCAAAGAAAAGCAATTAGGAAAAATAGGTGCTTTCAACATAGAGGGATGGCAACAAAAGAAGAAGATCGACATAATCTTTACTTCTTTTAGCACAGGGAGATGTCTCCAAAACACACATATTTGAGCAGAATATTAATAAATTTAGAAGCAAGCACTGCAGGAGGCAGAATCACCCATGAACAATGAAGAGTCAGCTTTGCTAACCTGCTGGGTTAATGGAAACTGGTCCCCTTCCACTCTCTCTGGTGCAACACATAACTGAGGCCTCTCTGCCATTCACGCCCAATGCCCCTGCTTTGATCGAGCAAAGACAGCCTGGGCTAGCCAAAGCCACATGTGTTGTCTGTAGACACAGCTCCATAGTCCTGCCCTCTATCCTGCAGGCTCGTCCACCCTATAGGACTTCCTTGGGTCCTTGTGTGAGCACCAGAGACCTGGGCTCCCCATGAGAAACCTTCTTATTAGGTGGCTCAGATCTAAAAGGTTTTAGTCCCTTTCATTTCTCCTCAGTTTCCTGATGGGGCAACACATACCTTCAGGCTGGTGTGAAGATTAAATGCTATAGTGAAAGTCAAGTTCCTCGTATAGTGGTGTATACAGAAATGCCCAGGGTTGCCTGCTTGTTTCCTTCCCTGTCTGACTCCCTCGGGGCAGGCAAGGCTCACAGATGAAGAGGTCAGGGTCCTGAGAGGCTTGGGCTCGAGCCTGGCTGGCATGGGCACTGTGTTTGGGTGACTCCCAGGGACTGTCCAGTGTTCTATGCTTCATCATCATCTATGCTCCTTACCTGGCCAGACACTTCTCCTCCGCAGCACAGCGCAGGGAGTACAGATGGGCTCGCTGCACATAAGTGGACGCTTGCACATAGTTGGGGTCCGGGACCAAGTCAGGGAGACCTGGAGTGGACAGTGGGAGAGAGGGAGAAGGGAGGAAGAGCGTGGCACTGAGAAGGTCAGGCTGGTCACTGCTAATGCCCAGAGACCACCCGCCCCAAGCACCCTTTGCCATTCTCCTCGGGCATTGGGTCCTGGGTTCAGGTGTGGGATCAGGGAAGTTAGGCAGCAGGAGCTCACCTCTGGAGCTCAGTGGTGTGGGAGCCCCTGAGACCTCCTGGAAGAGCTGGGACATGAGCAAGACCTGGGAGATGGGGTGGAATTTACAAATCCAGGGAGGGGGAAAGGGTTTCCTGGCAGAAGGAATGGCAAAGGCCTGGAGGCAGGACTGAGTGAACCAAGCCATTTCCTCATAGAGACACTCCCTCCATGTCCTTATTTTCTAGGCTTCTGGACAGCAGCCCCTAGACGCCCTCTTCTCCTCTCACCCCTGCAGCCAGCGTTCTTCGTGAACCACCAAGACAGCCTTGGGCTCCTGGCCCAGAGTGGGTCTTGGAAGGCTCATGGGCAGAGCCAGGTGAATGTTGGTTGGCAGGAGTAGGGATGGGCAGGAAGGGATGGGCTAGAAGGAAAACACTTCCCCAGAGCAGGCTGCTGACTAGGCAGGATTCTTAGCCTGGGCACCCAGCCCGCCTTTCTCAGTACTCCTTTCTTCCTGGCATGGCCTGTCCTCCCCATCACCTGCCACGACTTCCTACCACTGCCCCCAGACCTGACCATAGCCTCCCCTGTCTGCAACCTCTGGCCTCCAACTTGAGGGAGGGCTTGGCTCCCTCCCTTGCAGTGCCCAGGGTCAAGGCCTCCAGCCCTTGGGATCACTTGTTCCCCAGGATATGCCAGAGCAGGATATGCCTGTCCCCTCCTACTGTCCCCTCTTCTTCCTCCCCGGGCATGCATTAGTCCGTGTAAGAGTTATAGGAATAAGCAGAAACCAAACTGAGGTGTCTAGACCCCATCCTGCATTGGAATAAAGAAGGACTGATCTTCATGTTGGGAGTGAAGGTACGTGGGGTGGGGTGGGAGGTGGACAGGGGGTACTCCAGACACCTGGGCTCTATCTTAGCTCAGCTGCTGACTTACAGAGGAGTGAGCCTGGGGCCTCTGAGCCCCCTCTCCCCTCAGGCCTCAGGGATTCTATCAGGTAAATGAGGAAATGAGGATGTAAGTTCCTGTAGCATCTTCAAGCTTCTCTGCTCTTGGGGGGAAGGGTAAGATCAGGCAAGGTAGGGGGACTTACCTTGTGGAGTCAGGTGGAGGGGCTTCCAGCCCCCTTTCTTGCTGCCAAAACCCTCTCGTCAGCTTTTAGGTCCAGAAGATGAGGCAGAGAAGGGGAAGTCTGGCTTCTAAGCCTTTGACAGAGGTGTCTGCCTGCACACCAAACCCCCCCTACCAAAAAATAGCCTGGGCTCCAAGACCCTAGACCTGCTCTCCCTGGAGCCTGGTCCAGACAGCCAGAGTGATCTCACCTACTCGGAATGAAGAGGAAGCTTGCAGTACAGGGGTGGGTAAGGATGAGGTGGCTCCTGGCTGATGGGGGACTTCTTGGCCAGCCTAGGCCCTATTACTTGAGCCCCCAGGAATGTTTGGTCATTTCCCAGGGGATCCTCAGCCCTTAGACCAGCTGAGAGCTGGTTCTCACCCTCTGGTCCCCAGAAGCCCCTGGAGGAGGGGTGAGGAAGAGAGCAATGGTCCCCTTTCCCATCATCAAGTGCCCTTCCCTCAGCAATATGAAGCCTCAAGGGACCCAGTATTCAGTACCAGATGGCCTGCCGCCCCCATCCCAGGCCCAGTTTCAATAAATACTACGCAGATGGCTCCACAAAGCTTTTCTGGCCCGACCCTTCCTCTCTAGGCCATTTTATGAGCTGGCTATGTAATCCAGGGAAGGTGGAAGAGCCAGCTGAGTAAGAGACCAGGGGTACTTGGGGCCAGTGAGAGCCAGTGCTGTTCCTGGCCTCTTACTGAGCCCCAACCCTGATCACAGTCTGAACCCCGACCCTGGTCACACACTGAGCCCAACCCACGTCATACACTGAGCCCTGACCCTGGTCATATGCTGAACCCCAACCATGGTCACAGTCTGAGTCCTGACTCTGATCACATACTGAACCCTGACCCTGCTGACACGCTAAACCCTGACTTTGATCACAGACCAAACTCTGACTTTGGTGACACACTGAACCCTGACCCTGATCATACACTGAGCCATGATCCTGGTCACTCACTGAGCCTGACTCTGGTGACATGCTGAAATCTGACCATGGTGACAAACTAAGCCCTGACTATGGCACTGATCCCTGACTATGACCACAGACTGAGCCCCAACCTTGATTACACACTGAGCCCTAACCCTGGTCACACACTGAGTCCTGATCCAGGTGCCTTGGGTTGAACATTCTCTCAAAACTTGATCCCCACTGTAGCTGTTAAGGGAGTGGAAAATCCTATTATGGTAACTGCAAGGTGGGGCCTTGAGGAGGTGATTAGATTCTGAGGACCACGCCTAGTGAATGGATTAAAAATGGTGGTCATGGGCCGGCCCGTGGCTCACTTGGGAGAACGTGGTGCTGACAACACCAAGTCAAGGGTTCAGATCCCCTTACCGGTCATCTATTAAAAAAAAAAAAAAGATGGTCATAGGTGTGGTTCTGAGGGCTCTAAAAGGACAGTGCAGGAGGAACTATCTCTCTCTCTGCTCTGTCATTTCTTCAATATGACACCCTGTCATCACTGTTGCCACCACCAAGACCCTTACTGGATGTGCTCCCTGGACTTTAGACCTCCCAGCCTGAAACTCTGCAAGCAAATAAATTTCATTTTTTTATAAATCTCCCAGTTTCAGGTATTTTGTTATAAGCAACAGAAACAGACTAATACACCTGGTGACACACTGAACCCTGACCTTGGTCACACACTGAACCCCAACTGTGAACACAGACTGAGCCCAGGCCCTGGTTACACACTGAGACCCGACCCTGGTTACACTCTGAATCCCGACCCTGGTAACACACTGAGCCACAACCCTGGTCAGCCCCAACCCTGGTGACACACTGAACCCTGACCTTGGTCATACCCTGAGCCCTGACCCTGGTGACATACTGAGTCCTGATCCTGGTGACACATTGAGCCCTGACTATGATCACAGACTGAGCCCCGACCTTGGCCACACACTGAACCCCAACTGTGAACACAGACTGAGCCCAGGCCCTGGTTACACACTGAGCCCCGACCCTGGTTACACTCTGAATCCCGACCCTGGTAACACACTGAGCCACAACCCTGGTCATATGCTGAGACGTGATCCTGGTCACACACTGAGCTTGACCCTGGTCACAGACTGAGGCCTGACAGCTACCAACAACTAGTCTCATTGCTATTTGTCCTCAGATGATGGGCTAAAGGTCTATACTTAAAAAACCGTAAAAAGGATTGCGTTGACATCATCAATCCCTTTTGATTTTAGTGAGTGGGGTAGAGTTGTTTGTAAGTTATAAAGTATTATATACGTGAAGATCCAGGAGAGACACTAAGGACAGACAGCTTGGGGCTGCTTGTCAGAATCTGAGCCCTGACCCTGGCCATAGATGATCATCTCTTCCTCTTATTGTTGAGGAATTTCATGCTCGGGCCTCTTGCTCCAGGAAGTCTTCCCCGATTGGCAGTGACATCTCAGGCTGCACACACTTCTCCTATCTCACTACCCAATCTGTATTGCTCTATAATTAGATTTTATCATATTCACCTGTCTGCTCCCCAAGGTCCCAGCCTGACTCACCCCTCTGCAGGCAACCCACGGTGCTCAGGAACGTTTGCTTTGGGGATGACCGACTGGCCCAAGTCCCCTCGGTCTCTGTCAGGCATGCTTCTTTAGTAATTAGTGGCTCAGGGCTGGCCCGTGGCTCACTTGGGAGAGCGTGGTGCTGACAACACCAAGTCAAGGGTTAAGATCCCCTTACTGGTCATCTTTAAAAAAAAAACAAAACTAGTGGCTCAGTACCTGACTTCCAAGCATCCACAAGCATACTCCACACTCTGTCCTCCCAAGACACTAGGGCACACAATGCCTTTGGAGGTGCTAGAGGAAAGTGAGGCTCTGAGAGGGCAATGGATTTGTCCACAGTCACACAGCGAGTCAGGTAGCCCCAGCGGGAGATCCCAGGTCCTGACTCTCTCCCAGTACTCCTCCTGTCATTCTTTATGAATGAACTTTTTTGAGGTATAATGTATAGTCAAATGCACAATTTTAGGTGTCCAGTTTGATAAGTTCTGACAAATGGATACAGCTATGTAACCACCACCACAATCAAGCTATGGATTGTTTCCATCACCCTTCTGCCCCTTTCTAGTACATTCCTTTCCCCCTGCACTGCCCCAGGCAACCACTGATCTGCTTTTTAATCACTATACATTAGTTATGCCTCTTCTAGAACTTAAATAGCATCACTCTTACCATTATTTTACAATTTTCTTTGTTCTACGTCTCTGAGCATCACCCGGGCCTCTGTGCTCCATCCCTGTCATGCCCACATTGCCCTGGGAGGCAGCAGCTCAGGAAGCTGCTGGGGAGTTCAGGCAGGGTCCCCCACCTCACCCTCAGGATCCCCTGCCCAAGGTCCCAGGNACCCCAACTGTGAACACAGACTGAGCCCAGGCCCTGGTTACACACTGAGACCCGACCCTGGTTACACTCTGAATCCCGACCCTGGTAACACACTGAGCCACAACCCTGGTCATATGCTGAGACGTGATCCTGGTCACACACTGAGCTTGACCCTGGTCACAGACTGAGGCCTGACAGCTACCAACAACTAGTCTCATTGCTATTTGTCCTCAGATGATGGGCTAAAGGTCTATACTTAAAAAACCGTAAAAAGGATTGCGTTGACATCATCAATCCCTTTTGATTTTAGTGAGTGGGGTAGAGTTGTTTGTAAGTTATAAAGTATTATATACGTGAAGATCCAGGAGAGACACTAAGGACAGACAGCTTGGGGCTGCTTGTCAGAATCTGAGCCCTGACCCTGGCCATAGATGATCATCTCTTCCTCTTATTGTTGAGGAATTTCATGCTCGGGCCTCTTGCTCCAGGAAGTCTTCCCCGATTGGCAGTGACATCTCAGGCTGCACACACTTCTCCTATCTCACTACCCAATCTGTATTGCTCTATAATTAGATTTTATCATATTCACCTGTCTGCTCCCCAAGGTCCCAGCCTGACTCACCCCTCTGCAGGCAACCCACGGTGCTCAGGAACGTTTGCTTTGGGGATGACCGACTGGCCCAAGTCCCCTCGGTCTCTGTCAGGCATGCTTCTTTAGTAATTAGTGGCTCAGGGCTGGCCCGTGGCTCACTTGGGAGAGCGTGGTGCTGACAACACCAAGTCAAGGGTTAAGATCCCCTTACTGGTCATCTTTAAAAAAAAAACAAAACTAGTGGCTCAGTACCTGACTTCCAAGCATCCACAAGCATACTCCACACTCTGTCCTCCCAAGACACTAGGGCACACAATGCCTTTGGAGGTGCTAGAGGAAAGTGAGGCTCTGAGAGGGCAATGGATTTGTCCACAGTCACACAGCGAGTCAGGTAGCCCCAGCGGGAGATCCCAGGTCCTGACTCTCTCCCAGTACTCCTCCTGTCATTCTTTATGAATGAACTTTTTTGAGGTATAATGTATAGTCAAATGCACAATTTTAGGTGTCCAGTTTGATAAGTTCTGACAAATGGATACAGCTATGTAACCACCACCACAATCAAGCTATGGATTGTTTCCATCACCCTTCTGCCCCTTTCTAGTACATTCCTTTCCCCCTGCACTGCCCCAGGCAACCACTGATCTGCTTTTTAATCACTATACATTAGTTATGCCTCTTCTAGAACTTAAATAGCATCACTCTTACCATTATTTTACAATTTTCTTTGTTCTACGTCTCTGAGCATCACCCGGGCCTCTGTGCTCCACCCCTGTCATGCCCACATTGCCCTGGGAGGCAGCAGCTCAGGAAGCTGCTGGGGAGTTCAGGCAGGGTCCCCCACCTCACCCTCAGGATCCCCTGCCCAAGGTCCCAGGGAACAGCAGGCCCTGCCCTCGGCTGCTATACTTTTCCAGAAAGGAACAATGCCTCCTTCTCCCGGCTGCTCTCCCAGGGGACATTCCGTCAGCAGCCAGTCCTGCAAGCTTGGGTTCTCAGCCCCTGCACAGGGCTTGGGCTGGTGGGGGTGGTGGCAATGTGACGTTGGAAGGAGGGTGAGGGAAGGCTTGAGCTGGGTCTGGTGGGTGTAGGGATGGGGGAAGGTCTGCTGTTTCTGGCTTGTGGGGGTACAACCAGACTGTCCAGGCAGGGTGGCCAATGCTGGGTAAAGTCCAGTTACAACCAGACAGCGTAATCAGCCCCCATTCCAAGAAGTGTGCATTTTAAAGAAAGATCCTGCAGAGAGGGTCTTTTTGCTTACTCCGAATGCAGGGAAAACCATCAGTCACGGGGATGTAATTTTGAGGAGGAGCTGGGACCTCTTTTCCAGCATATATAGAGTCATGCAGTCCTTGGGCCTGGTACTGGAGACTCTGAAAAGTGAGTTCTAATGAGAACNAGAGTCATGCAGTCCTTGGGCCTGGTACTGGAGACTCTGAAAAGTGAGTTCTAATGAGAACTTTTCGCAGAGACTCCCCATTTTTATAAATGCAGGGAACTGAATTAATCACAATTCTCAGTTCAGAGCAAACTAGCCAGTATCATTAACCTATGCAGGCCCCTCTCTTGTCTCACTAAATTTTTTTTTACCTTCATCCAATCCCTTGACCCTCAGACATTTTTTAACATCTGCATATCTGTATGAAATCTGCAATGCATCTGAGGTGGGTATGTATTTTTAAAGTATATAAATGATAGTCTTAGATCTTGTTCTGTTTCTTGATTTTCAAGTCAATGTAAAATCTTAAGAAAGACCTATCTAGATCACTGCCTGACAATGCTAAGCCGGATTCCACAGTGTGCACCGTGCAGGTCCCATCGGTCCCGTCTGCCGTGGTGGGCTCCCAGCTCGCTTTTGACTCACTGCCTCACAAACATGCTGCAGGGAATGGCTGGCATGTGCCCCACCTGGACCCGCTGAGGATACACATCTGGCTCCCTTCCTAATCCTCATGTCACTTCTAGCCTTGCTCGGCATCCTCCCAAGCCCCCAAGCACCACTGGTGGGGGGTGGGGAATGGGTCTGACTGCCCAAATGCTGGGAAGACCATCTTGCCTGGGCTGCCCAAGGAGACCCTGGTCACCATCAGTGTCCTGGCTTCTGCTCCCAGGAAGGAGACAAGAGCCTGGGTTCTTACCCTACTCTGTCATAGACTTTCTGTGTGGCCCTGGGCCAATTTGTCCCCTGCTCAGGCCCCATTGCCTCCATTTGTCCATTTCTAATTGTTCTCCACCCCACTCATGGCCTGGAGCCCTGTGCTGGCCTCCTGTGGGCACTCTGACCATAGGGATTCAGGCTGCACAGGGCCTGCCAGGATGGCAGGGATACTGAGTCAGGGCAGCAAAGACCCTTGGGATGGCCGAAGCCAGGCTGCTGGGCTGGGGAGAGGCTGGGTGTGAGTGAATGAAGCCATTTTGCAGGTAGCCAGGCACTGGTCCGGAAGAAGCTTTTCAGCCATGGGGGCCCCTTTGGACCCTCCAGGGCAACGAAGACACAAAATCTAAGGAAAAGATCTAGCTTTCCAAATTCTGGCTCTGTCCCTGGAGCTTCCTTTGTAGGGATCCAGGGCCCTAGTGAAACAAACCTGTCACATGTTACACTGACCACTGGGGGCCAATGTGCTCAGGACAAGCCCACCTTGGCCTCCTGGTCTAAGCTGGGTCTGGAGCTGCTGGATGGCTCTGGTGCCAGTCCTTGGGAACCTGAAGACAGTGATTGTCACACCTTCCCTAGTGGATCCCAGTTGGGGCCTTCTCATGGGTAAGGCTCCAGAGGTGAGCTCACCATTTTGTCCAATCTCCCCATTCCCCTTTCTGAGGCTCAGTTTCCCCAGCTGGATGAAGGGGGAGATTGGACCAACTGGCCCTTGAGCACAGGTTGGAAGGATCAATAAACACTTGGAGATTAAAATACTTTTTAGGAGCTATTCAGTCCCCTCCCCAGCCTTGGGCAAGAGCCTGAGACCTCTCACAACCTCTACAGACGATCTTTAGCAGTCAGGAAATTCTCCCACCATCTGACCTAAATCCTTCCTGCTTCATTAGAAATCTGTTCCCTCCTGCCCAGCGGTTCCTGGAGGCTGCCCAGCGTGGAGGGCCCTGTGGCCACATTCCTGTCGCTCACCCACCTCACCTGTTTCCCTCTTGGCTTCCCCTCTTCTGTGGGTTCAGTAAACCTCGTCTCCGATATCTTTCCTCCCCAAGCCTCCTGCTCACGAGGAGCAGATGATGGAAAGTGGAATGCAAAAGAGGCCTGACCTCTTGAGCCCAGCACTGGAGGATAAACACAGTCCAGCAGGAACCGGTCAGTCAGCTGTGAAATATGTGCTGAGTGGGATGTTTTGGCTCGCGCAGCCAGACTCCAGAGGAGCCCCTAGGTGGGGGAAAGCAGAAAGCCCTACAGAGTACAGCCATGAATAAACATGAGCCAGAGAGGGCCTCTAGGACATGATTATCTAATAATCAGGACATTAAATTGTCAGCACCAGCCTGGCCTAGCGGTGCCACACCTGCTCGGTGAACAGGAAGGCAAGGTGGCTGCAGAATCCACTTTGCCCCATCATGAATGGGCAATGCCAGCCCAGGCAAATGAGCTATGATGGCCATGAAGCTGGGCCCAGAACCTTCAGTGGCTCCCAACTGCCTACAGAATCAAGTCCTGACGTCTCAAGGCAGCTAAAGCCTTCTGTGGTTTGGCTGTAACTTGACCGTACAGAACTCTTAACTCGAAGGCAGCTCCCTAGCAGCATACCCTGACCTTTCCTACCCCTGGCCTCTGACCTCATGGTGCTCTTGTCCTGGAATTCCCTTCTGCACACACACACGCCCCAGCTCTGCCCATGTAAGGCTACATAGGCTTTAGGCCCCGAAGCCCACCTGGTCAGTCCTAACCACCCTTCCACACTACCCTGCCGCCCCCACCTGACTGAGAGACGGTCCAGAGATCGCAACAGCATCACTCCTCTGAGCAACAGGGCCCAGCTCAGAAGGGGATCTGTGAGTGTGTGCTAATTGCACAAGCTGCCCAGGAC
>NW_007733822.1:58760-67195 GCF_000696425.1 Galeopterus variegatus
CTCCCAACTGCCTACAGAATCAAGTCCTGACGTCTCAAGGCAGCTAAAGCCTTCTGTGGTTTGGCTGTAACTTGACCGTACAGAACTCTTAACTCGAAGGCAGCTCCCTAGCAGCATACCCTGACCTTTCCTACCCCTGGCCTCCGACCTCATGGTGCTCTTGTCCTGGAATTCCCTTCTGCACACACACACGCCCCAGCTCTGCCCATGTAAGGCTACATAGGCTTTAGGCCCCGAAGCCCACCTGGTCAGTCCTAACCACCCTTCCACACTACCCTGCCGCCCCCACCTGACTGAGAGACGGTCCAGAGATCGCAACAGCATCACTCCTCTGAGCAACAGGGCCCAGCTCAGAAGGGGATCTGTGAGTGTGTGCTAATTGCACAAGCTGCCCAGGACGCAGGCTGGGCTGAGTGCGGAGGAGGCCAATGCCACCCACCGAGGAGGTCAACTACCTTCTCCTCTGGCACAGCCTTCTGCCACCTCTTTGCACACCTCACTCATGTTTCTTCCCCGTGTGAACACAGCCCCTGCCCCTCCAGCCCTCCCTACCCTCACAGGCTCTACTTAGTGTCCCCTATCCAGTGTCCCCTACCTCTACTTCCAGAAGCCTCCCTGATGCTCCACTCCCCTTAGGGGTTCCCTCCCTGCCCCCTCAGACCCTCCGCAGTGACCTGACATTTTTACCTTTTTTACAAAACCTGCTCCACCCACAGCCTTCCCATCTCAGGTCATGGCAACTTGACCCTTACAGCTGCACAGGCCACGAACCATTGTGTTACCCCTGATCCCACATCCAATTCATTGGGAAATCCCATCAGCTCTCATATATCCCAAATCTGGTTCCCCATCCCCTCCATTGTTACCACTCTGCCTAGGGCTCTGTACCAGCCTCCTCTTGGTCTCCCTGCCTGACTCCCCACTGTCCACTCCCAGCACAGCAGTCGGGGCCCTGCTTAAGTGTCACTGCTCAGCTCAAACCCTGCAGTGGCTCCCTAGTGCACAGAGAGTAAAAGCCAAAGTCCTCACAGTGGCCCACAAGGCTATCCATGGTCTGGGCCCTGTCACCCCTCTGACCTGTCTCCTAATATAGCCCCACTTCCACTCCATCCACTCTAACCATGTTGAACATACTTGAAAACCCCAGGGAACTCCTGCCTCAGGGCCTTTGCACTGGTTGTTTCCCCTATCTGGAATGCTCTTCCTGCAGACAGCTGCATGGCTCACACAAGGCTATCCATGGTCTGGGCCCTGTCACCCCTCTGACCTGTCTCCTAATATAGCCCCACATCCACTCCATCCACTCTAACCATGCTGAACATACTTAAAAACCCCAGGGAACTCCTGCCTCAGGGCCTTTGCACTGGTTGTTTCCCCTATCTGGAATGCTCTTCCTGCAGACAGCTGCATGGCTCACTCATATGCATCCTTTAAGTCTTTGCTCAAATGCCACCCTTATGAGGCCTACTCTGCCACCTTTATAACGTGTCCCTCACCCCTCCTTCCTGCTCTCCCTGACCTATCACTAATTTTTTGCACAGCATTTACCACCTTTTATTATTTACCTATTTATTATGTTTATACATAAAAATATAAGATCCACAAGGGCAAAGATTTTGTCTCTTTCTTTTCACTAATAAATACCCATCTCTAGAACAGTGCGCAGCACACAGTAAGGCACTCACGAATATTTGTTGAACGACTGTATTTCCTTATGAGATAATATCTGCTCTCCTCAGCCAGATGAGAGCCCCTGAGGGCAGGGGTGGGTGGTACTGTCCTTTGCCTGCACTAGCTGCTCACCCAGATCCCGCAGGTGCACAGCAGGTGCTGGCAGCTGGGAATGGACGAGATGGAGATGGGTTTGGGCCACGCTGCATCCCAGATGCCTGGTTTCTTGCTGCCAGGCTGAGACCTCAGTGAGGGCAGGAATGGGTCTGGGACACCCCTGAATTCCCTATACCCAGCTCAGAGCCTGGCACCTGTATGCCCTCAGTGAGCACAGGAACAAATGCCCATACCCCACAAAGGGTCTGGTGGCATCTGCCTGTGTAATCACAGACTTCATTATCAAGCAGAGGCTGGAATTGACCTCAAAAGTCCTTTCTTGTGAAAAAAGATTAGCTTTGGGCTTGCAAAACCTATGGTTCCAGTTGGCCCACAAGCAGGGGGAAGGGGGGTTGTGTCCTAAAGTTTTGATGGGAAAGACCTCTCAGGCCTCGCCTTCCCAACCTGAGTGCCTTCCTGCTCTGGCATTGTGACACCCCTCTCCCCGTTTCCAGGTGATACTGAAATGTTTGGATTCTGGGTTGCCCATCAGCAAGGGGAGAGGGACCCAAGCCCAACCCTTACCCTGTAATTCTGCATCCAGACAAAGAGGCCTTCTTGGTCCAGCTGCCTGTGGTGAGGAGGTGGTTAGGTCAGGGCCAGGGGAGGGGACAAGTCTGAGCCTCTCCTTCCAGCCTCAGGAATGCCGGGCACAGGAATTGGAAGCAGGTGTGGGCTGCCTGGGCAGACCATCTGCCTCCTCCCTGCTCCCTTCCTCTCCTTCCCATTCCAGCCACTGCTCTGGGGAGTTTCCATGTGTTCCTGGCTTGAAAAGAAAGTAGGGTGGACTCAGGCTAGGAGCCACTGGGGAGGGGTGACATTCCGAGACCAGAGGACATTGAGATGGGGACCCCTGGGGCTAGGAGAAGGAGGGGTGGAAGGCCAGAACCCCAAGGCCGAGTCCAACAGTAGCCTGGTACCAGTAGAGGCACTGACTCCCCACCCTGCTCTGCCACCATCCCCAATGACTCTGTGGGGCCTGCAAACTTGAGGCAAAAACCCAAATTTTGTTTTTTCAGGGGGTTTAGACTTGAGAGAAACAATGGACACTAAGACAAGTGACACAGAACCTAAAGCACCCTTCCCTGAGCAGCAGAACAGAGTGAGGCTGGGGCAGCCCGGTGGAGTGGACAGCCAGCCTAGATCCATGCTCGGCCACTCATTAACCCTGAGACGTTGGATGACTTACTTAACTTCTCTGAGCCTCAGTTTCCTAATCTTTAAAATGAAGATGATCATACTATCGATTTCACAAGGTTATTGGGGGGATTAAATGAGAAAAAGAAAAGAGAGAAAAAAAAATGCTTGGCATAGTGTCTGCTCAATAAATATCAGCTCCTATTATTATTCTTATCATTTAAAATAGGAGCTGTCTCTTCTTGCAGGGATGGTCCCGTTTGAGACCAGGAGACAGAAGAGGCATCTTGCAAGTGGATGACAAGAGAGGAGACAGGAAGTCCTCCTGGGATAAGCCTGCTTGGGATAATGACTCTCAAATGCCAAATGGGAGACAGGAAGAGGACACAGGTGCCTCTGTTTCCCCAGCTCTCTGCCCCTATGACAACTTTCTCAGCCTGAAGACAAGGAGACAGAAGAGGCATCTTGCAAGTGGATGACAAGAGAGGAGACAGGAAGTCCTCCTGGGGTAAGCCTGCTTGGGATAATGACTCTCAAATGCCAAATAGGAGACAGGAAGAGGACACAGGTGCCTCTGTTTCCCCAGCTCTCTGCCCCTATGACAACTTTCTCAGCCTGAAGACAACTTCTTTCTGAAGGAGCAATCTGAGACAACTGCAGCGAAGGAAGAGGGATGCTGAGCTGTGATTCTGGCTCCAGGGTAAGTCACTTAACACTTCAGGGCCTCAGTTTCTTCATCTGTAAATGGGGTTAATAATGGTACATCCTTCTTAGGGTTATAAGCGTTAAGTGACTAACAAGGTCAGGCACGTAGTAAACACTATGTAAGTGCTGTTAAATAAACGTTCTGGAGTCCAGAGTGAGAATGTTAAGGCTTTACTCTAACACCACACAGGGGAGGGTCTCTTCCCTCCCAAAGTCTCTGACATCCACTGTCCCAGCTCAACCTGTCACAACCGGTACCTGGAACATAGTAGACAGTCAAGTATCTGCTGAATGAATGAATGACCAAATGAATGACTGGATATGTGGTGTGTGCAGGATAATTAATAACACAAAAAATTTTTTTAAAAATAACAAATGGTTGTTAGGAGCTCAGGGTAGGGAGCCATAGACTCCAATCCTGGTTTCACAACTGGAAGCCAACAAGTGAGCCTGTCGCTTTATCTATAAAGTGGGACTAACAACCGCACCTGGCTTGGGCCTGGTAAGTAGAAGAGATATGTGTGAAGTGCTCAGTAAATGCAAGCGTAATTCTGTCCCCTGGATGCAGATGCGGCAGCTGAGGTCCAGAGAGGCAGAGTTGGTGGGGGCCCCCCACTGGCGCCTCGCCTTCCTGGCTCGAGGGTTGAGCATGGGGTCCTCCTGGGTCACAGGCACAGTGTGGGTGCTGGCTCAGCCACTCCCTGCTGTGCCACCTCCCTGGGCCTCAGTCTTCTCATATGTGGGCCTCCAGCCCACAATCCCCACCTCACTAGGAGCCTGTGAGAATGAATGAAACTGCACACGGAAGCCACTAAACTCAGTAGGTGCTCCTCAGCAAATGGCCTTATTTTATCCCTGCCTTAGGGCTCTAACTCCACAAGCTTGTTGGGTGGAGGCCTGCTTTGGTCCTTCCCTGCATCTACTCAATGCCCTGTGGAGGAGGGTAGGCAACCTGGAGGGGCAGACAGCCTGGCAGCAAGGGGGAGCAGGCTCAGGCGAGCTAGGGGCCCACCCGAGCAGTGAGGATGGGGACAGGGAGCGGAGACTGCTCTTAGGAACTGAGGGTCCCAGTCTGGCCTCTAGGGTGCAGGTTGGACAGAGATTCAGTACCCTAAAACAGCCTTGGTGGGTGTAGGGAGATATAACATCTAGGCCCAGGAGCAGCACAGTACCCGGGGCAGCTGTGGAAGCCCGAGAGAGGGAGGAGGAGGAAAGGAGAGGAAGGAGGAGTCTCAGGTTCTGGAGTACTAGGCTGAGGCATTTTGTCTTGAAGGCCCTGGGGAGCCACAGAATCTTCTTGAGCAGGGGAGTAACCTGGTTAGCACTGCAAGGGTTTCTCTGCCCCACACATAGAATGGACTGGAAAGGGAGAGCCTGGGCACAGGGGACCAGGGAGAAGGCAGCTGCAGCTCCCTTCTGGCCTCTGATTTGCCGTGTGAGGATAGGGATGGAGGACACATGCCAGGCAAGGCTGGCACAGCTATCAGAGATGCCCTGGGAGGACGGCCAGGGCAGCCTGCTCCATGTTCCTTTCACAGGGTTGCCAGAGCCAGCGAGTCAGGCCAGGGGTGGAAAGGGGAGTCCCCGGGAGAAGAGCTTTGGTCTTCTGGGGCTGGGGGTCATCTTAATCAGCACTAAGACCCCCAGCTCAGAGAAGCTGAGGCTATAGGAAGGCAGGAGCTAGAACAAGGATGCTAGGAGAGGAGGGCCTGGTGGCAGTAGAGGGAGAAGTCACACTGGAACTGGTGCAGCACAGGGGACACAATCTGGCCTGAGAAGCAGCTGGCCACCTCTAGGACTCTCTTCGAGGATTTGCTTTGAGAGCCGGGCGAAGGATGTGACCCTCTCCGGGCCTCTGTTTCCTCCCCTCTGTCTTTGTAGTTATACGTTTCAAAGGTGGGGACAATGGTATTAGAGGAAGCCTTGGGCAGCCCCAGTGTCCAGGGTGGAAAGGAAGCGGGTGCAGGAGCTCGAGGAAGAACCAAGCTCAGGTCAGGCACTTGGAAGCCACCCACACATGGAGGGACGGGGGCGGTGCTCACATGTGTTTGGTGTTGTGAGGACACATCCACGCCCACACATGCATGCAGGCTGCCAGCGCCCGGCTTCAGACCCCTGGGTGTGTGGCCAGGAGGAATGAAGTCAGTCTCAGAGAATCCGCCCTGGGCTCCCACACCAGGCCTGGGGGTCTGATCTCAAGTACAAGGCTTGGCCTTCCCTGGGCTGGGATTTTCCACCGTCCCAGCCTAGCAGGGTGGGGAGGGAGGGACCAGTGATGGGGGAGACTACTGCTCCCTCTCTGGCCTCTTCATGAGACCCAAATTAGCCGGCACCCCCCACATACCTGATTCCCTCCATGATTAGGGGAGGGAGAGCCCAAGGGTGCTGACCGCCACCCCTTGCAGCAATGCTTGGACACCTCCTCTGGGCTCCCATAGCCTCTGCCCCCCTTCCCATGTTTGCCTACTCACAGCTCCCTCTGCTATGCTTCCCCAGGGCAGGGCCTGGATTTGACGCATATCCACACACTCAGCTTGGCACCTAGGACCTTAAATGAACTGTGGGGCTCAGGGGCAATGGCCAGAGGCTCTGCTAAGCACCAAGCACCCCTACTCCAGATATAGCCTTGCCCTGCCCTGTTCCCCCTGGAACCAACTGGCTTCCTTAAGAACTGACAAGCCAAAGAGGGGCCCTAGAAAACCCACTGGCTTGGAGCCCAGACACCAAGTCCCAGGCCTGGCTCTGCCAGCGTTGTGGCATTTGAGGTCTCAGTTTTCTCCTCTGCCCAGAGGTGGGGCCTTCTGGCTAAGCCTCCTGCTGAGGTCTTGCATTCTAAGAAAAGCTACCACAAAAGTTTAGCACCTTATAAGTAAAACAACCTCTTCTCCAAGGGGCTCTGGGAGCAGTTGACAGACAGCTGTAATACACCCTGCTGCAGAGAAGCTGCAAGTTCCCAGTGAGGACCAGATGCGGGTGGCTGTATCCTTCACCCTATCACAGAAGCACCTAGCATCTGATTCGTCCTGAACTCCTGCAGGTTCTCAAAGTGGGATTCAGCACCTAACTGAAATGCCACACCTTGAATGTGAGGGAGTGGCTGCTAGCAGTGGAGACACTCCTCTCCCCTAGCCTTGGGCCCCAGCAGTCGCCCGTGAGACAGGAAACCCCCAGCAGCAGCCCCTCACCTGAGGCCAGCTTGGCTGGAGACAAGGCATCATCCCCACGCTGACAGAGGCAGAGGAGCAGAGGCTGGGGCTGCGGTACCTGCACCTCACAGGGCTCAGCTCTCCCCTGGTGGGCCTGGTACAGCAACCTCGGTGGGAGCTGAGAATCACAGGTAGAGGGCACTGACTACAGCCTGAAAGGGTGGTGGAGCAGTGGTGGACCGCCCATGCACTGGGGAATGAGTGGAAAGCCCTGAACAAAAAGCGGACTGCCCCACAGGAAGAGAAGCAGGAAGGGGGATTCTAGGACAGTGGAGGATGGGCCGATTGGCCATCCAGCCCTGGCAGTACCTTTGCTCTTGCCACAGTAGCCAGCCTGCTAATGGCACATGAAGAGCCTGTCCATCTGAAACAGGAAGGCTACCCCCTCCACCGCATCCTCATGTGCAGACGGCTTGGGACTTCTCCACACTAGGGCATATCTTCACACACCCCTCCCCCCAGAAGTGAGAGGGGGGCCCTTCCACAGCCACCTCCTGAGACTCTCCCCCAGCACTAGGGCTAGGGTGAGGGGAATGAGGCCTTTATTGGTTTTCAAATAAACTCAGGATCCGTATTACTGATTTTTCAGTTTGCCTCAGGCTTCAATGTGGCTCGACATGCCACCCTTACTGATTTCTATTTAAAATTTGGATATTTTGTTCATCACGGATTTTCCTGCATTGTTTTTGATTTTTTTAAAATGCAGTGAAATATCACTTATCTTGATTACCGCGTTTTTTTGGTGCCCCCTTAAATTTTGCACCCAGGCCACTGCCTCACTGACCTCTCTTGTCCCAGCCTGGTCATGTAGTCTGGACCCATGCCTGGGGCAAAGGCTCACTCTGACCTGCTCATTCCGGCCAAGCTCACTTACGCCCAGTGACAGGGAATTTGCCACACCTCCAGGTGAAGACCCAGGTTTCCGATGCTCCCCGCCTCACCCTGTGAGCTGACACGGGGGCATCTCCAAGGGTGCGAGGAGGTGCCCTGATTGGAATGGGGGGGAGGCAGGGAAAAGGGTTCCTTCTGTTTGTCGCCAGATGACCCAAGCCAGGTCTGGAAGGTGCCTCCTCTCAAAGCCCGGCTAGTCCCTCTACCCCCTTCCCCTAAAGTCAGGGTGAGAGCCTAGACCTGCCTGGGCAACCCGTAGCATTGATGATGCGCGGATGTGGGGAAGGCTGGGGGGTGAGACGCAGCGGGGCTGCTGGCTGGGGTGGGGTCCTTGCTTAGCCGCTCAGGGGATGCCTTAGTAGTAAAGGATGGGGGAGGGGTCGGGGCGTCTGGAGCAGTTCCCCAGTGACTAGGAGGACAGGTAGGGGGGTCCCGGGCCCCGGGGCGGTACTCACCGCGACCGTTCTGGTTGGGCCGGTACACGCTGCCCACACTGAGGCGGCCCTGCTGCGCGCCGTTGCGCTCCCCACCCGGCGGGGGCGCGTCGGAGCTGCGCACCGGCAGGTAGGGCGGATCGAGCACGCGGAAGGGGGGCTGCGGCTCCACGGCCCGCGGCGGGGCGTAGGCCTCGGGCGGCACGTTGGCGTAGGGCGGGTACCAGCCGAGGCA
>NW_007733822.1:68195-78421 GCF_000696425.1 Galeopterus variegatus
CCTGGCTGCGCCGCTGCTGGGCCTGGGGCGCACCCGCCAGCAGCACCCGGGAGCTACTCTCGGCGCGCTGAGGCCCGGCCGGCACGTACTCTGAGCCCGAGTTGAGCAGGCTGTACACCTGCCCGTTGTTCTCCCACTGGATCAGCTGCCGCCAGCGCCCCGGGTCCGAGCCCTGCCCCGGCTGCGCCTGCTGGCCGTGCACCAGGACGCACAGGCAGGCGCCCCACACCACGGCCCCCAGCTGCCAGCCCACTCGGGCCAGAGCCATGGTGGCCCCTCTGCAGAGGCCTGGTGGACAGAAAGGCTTTCAGGAGTGGCCCCCTGTGCGTGCTTCTCTTCCCACAGCCTCGAGGACGGGACGGCTCCTTGCCTGCCCGAGCTCTAGCTTTGTCCATCCTGGCTTTGTCCCGAGCGGGACGGCTCCTCCGATGACAGCATTTCGAGGCCAAAGGGGCAGGGCAGGGCAGGGGCGGTGCCCTGGGCTGCACGAGGCTCTCCGCAGGGCACCGGGCGGGCAGGACCGCCTGGGGGCCTTACATGGCCAGTCCAGCACTGGCTGGCCGCTGGCCTGGCGCTTTCCCACTCTGAATGAATAAGCAACAGGCTGGGAGCGTCGGGAAGTTTCGGGCGCCTAGTCTGCCTGCTGGGGCCTCCTCCGCCGGGCCCTATGGCCCGCCGGGTTTTAGCTATGTGGCCTGTCCCACAGCTGCAGTGCTCTCTCAGCCCCTGGAGCTCCCAGCCAAGCCGCAGACCTGCCTCTGAGGAGGGGAATGAAACAAGGGGTGGGGGGAAGGAGGAGGCCTCTGGGGACCCACGCCTGGTAAGTGGGCTTTGGCAGGCAGAACAGGGCTGGGGTGTCAGTACTACTCTGCCCATTCCTCTCTGCTTTGGACACAGCATCCCCAGTCTCCACCTTACTTACTGGCTTCGTGTTTGGGCTGGAATGGGCTCTGACTCCTGTCTGCTCCAGCCTCTCCCCAGGATCCCTGGGTTCCCTTTTCCCTTGTTTCCCAAAGCCAGTGCTAAGAGACACCTTCTCTGTTGGGAAGAGGCTGAACAGGGTCCTCTCCTTCTAGACCCCAGGTGTAGTTAGTTCTTGGGCCTGAGTACAAAGGTGCTGGAACTTCAGCTTTTCCCTCTTGGCACACCTCTGGGCCTTACTTTCCCAGTCTGTAGAATGGAACGTGTCCCTGGGCTGAATAGGGCTTGTGAAATTGGGAGAGATCAACTTGTCACACATGTGTGGGTTCTGTCCTGCATCTCTTGATTCTACATAGCCTGGGAATAACCTTAGTGTACTCATGAATAAAATGAAACCCAGGGTTGTCTTTGTTATGGTGTAGGGATCACTGTTGCTGTGATTAAGTTGCTGGGTGATCTTGGGCAAGTCCCTTCCCCTCTCTTATCCAGTTGTCACATTTGACCAGTGGAGATTTAGACCAGATGGTTTCTAAGAGTGCTTTGGGAGATTCTCTGTTACCTCTGGTGATGGCAGGGATAGGAGGGGTCACAGAAATTTGAACACTTTGCCATCCAAGAAATCACACTGTGAATGCTGCTCTTAAGACAGCCCTCTCCTGGGCTGCCTTCTACGGCTTTGCTCCTGGCAACTGGAGGGCAGAAATTCCCCTCTTGTGCTTATAAACAAGGTGGGAAGAACCTGCCCTTAATTTGGCCTCTGCAGATTCCCGCTGTTTTGGAAACTCCTGAAGCCCACCGTGGGAGGAGACAGCCAGAATGGACATTCCTTGGGGACTGTGGACCTCCCACCCCCATCCTTGCCAGGCAGCGTTTGTTCACCCATTGTATGGTTCTTCAGGACTGTGGCTTGGTTCAGGTGACTCAGGGCACATTTCTACCCTTTCAATGCCCAGCATCCAGCTAGGGAGGTGGGACGCTTCTAACACCATTCCTGGCTAGCAGCTGCTCAGCACTGATGCCTCAGCTCTCCAGCATAGAGTTTGGTCTTAGAGTGCAGACAGGATTCTTAGGAGCAGTGACTGGTTTGGCTGAGGACATGAAGCAAGAGGCCGGGCTCACTGAGGACCGGGACCTGGAGGGTTAAGCCTTCCCTCCCTCCTGCTTGCCCCCTGCAGTGTTGGCCTCAGCTGCTTGGAATCCCTGGGGTCCTGTAGGGCCCTCCCGCCAACCAGATGGGCAGCTGCGCCAGGAGAGGAGGAGGAGAAGTGGAAACAGGCCTCAGGGTACCCCCAAGGCGGGGAGGGGAGAGGAGAAAGGAGGGAGGACAGAAGATGGTTGTGAGGTGGGACAGCCCCATCGGCCTACAGTGGGAAAGGCAGTACCCCTCTCCCTGGGCCAGACTGGGGAGGGGGGAAGGGGCTGCTTCAGAGATTTGGGTGTGGGGAGATCAGGGCACAGGCCATCCCACTCAGCCGGCCGGCTCTTGGCGTGAAACCCTACCCCATGCTGGCCGCTGCTTCTCTCTCTTTTTTCTTAATAAGGTCGAATCAGTGAGTCAGAGGAGCCAAGTTTCCTGTTAGGCTCTGTTTGAATAAACTCTGCTCTGAACATAGCTTGGGCCTCTGCACAGGCTCCACAGGCCTGGACTGCAGCCCTGCCAGCTATCCCTGCTGAGACAGGAGACCCAGGGGTCCACAGGATGACCTGAGCCAGGGTCCTGGCCTGGCCCCAGCCACTCCCCCGGAAGCCTGTTAAGCTCTGAGATCTTCAGAGTCTTCGTCTGTGCCCTGGGGGTAATAATACCTTTCTTGTGGCATATCTGGGAGGATGGAATGAGAGGATTATGAAAAGTACCCAGCCCAGTGCCAGACATGTGGCCACTATTTTCTTTCTTTCCTCTTGACTCGTGAGAGGAGGGGTTTATCTCCTGAGGGTGACACTCCCCGCCATTTTCTCTGTTCCTTTCCTGTTTTTATCTGTCTTCAGCATCCTTCCTTGCCCAGGGTGAACCTTGTGCAGGGCACGGCCTGAGATGACACCTCCCCCAGGGCCTGTCCTCTTCCTCTCCATTCCCTCCTTCTGCCCTCCTTCCAGGGTAGGTCTCCCACAGTGGCTGACATGGCCCTTCTGGGCCAGAGCCAGCAGCCCTGTGAGCCCAGGAGAGCCCACCTGTTCCTACCTCTCCAACGCGGGGCTGGCCTACAGCAGCAGTTGGAGGTGTCCTGGCATCCTTAAGTTGAGATCTACAGAGTGGGAGCCTGAAAGAGACTTGCACGGGCTATGGAGGGTGCAGAGCTGGGGTCAAATGAGGGCTTGTACTCACCAAGCTGGGCTGGGCCCAGCTGGGCCAGAACATCTCCCCTCTCAGGCCTGTCCCTACAGGCTAGGATTCACACCCAAATTTTTAAGACCCAGGCATGCACTTGAGGCTTGCTGCCAGTTCCTGGCACTGGGAACTGGTCTCAAGGGAGGGCTGTTGATATATGGCTGAAAGAGCTTGTTGATAGTGCACGACTTTATTAAGCACCTACTGTGTGCTCAGCTCTGAGTTGCTGGGG
This sequence comes from Galeopterus variegatus, assembly GCF_000696425.1. Classification (NCBI taxonomy): domain Eukaryota; kingdom Metazoa; phylum Chordata; class Mammalia; order Dermoptera; family Cynocephalidae; genus Galeopterus; species Galeopterus variegatus. The sequence continues at coordinate 71,675 of NW_007733822.1, forward strand.
TTCCCATGGAGCAGCCAATGTCCTAAATCCCTGTGATGGAACTCCATGTTCTGGAAAATCCACGGAGTCTCCTCGAGGAAGCAGCAGGCCTGACCAGCAGAGAGTCTAGGGAGCAGAGAAGGGACAGGAACTGTGGGATGCCTCAGTGGTTTGCAGAAGTCAGAATTCTCTGTGGTTGGCGGGAAGGGATGAGGCCAGGCCTGGGGCACCCCTGGCCTCTGTCTCCCAGACAGGGCCAGCTGGGTCCCTCTCCCCCTCATGATTGCTGATCACTGATCGCTGGTCTGGGCACCTGGGTGGGAAGCTCAGGAAAGGCCATTGATGGGATTTGTGCTGAACTGGGAATCAAAGCCCCAACTCAGGACTGTGAGGGCCCAGCTGCTGCCTCTGGAAAGTGGGATGGAGGAAATGCTGAGTGAGGAGGCAGGGCGAGCTGGCACAGAAAGCGCTGACTCCGCAGTGAGAGGACCACCGAGTGACCACTGCCAGCTGGGCCCTGCGCCCACCCTTCCCCCGCAGCCACATCTGGCGCAATGGTGGGGGAGCCAAGGCAGCCATGGAGGGGGCCCGAGGAGGGGACTGGGGCCCTTTGGTTTGTTAGTGTCTCTCTTCAGGGCTGGAACTCTGGAGAAGCCCGGAAGTGGGGGAGGTGAGGTCAGAGACTTTTCGAGGGACAGATGGGGTAGGGGAAGGGAGGGAACCCACCCTTCTCTAGGACCCAGGGGAATTCTGTGGCTCTGGCCTCTTCCTACCCTGTATTCCCTCCCAGCTCTCTGGGCTCCCTCCCCCATGGTTCCCGGGGAATTAGAAATACCAGAGCTGATATAATAGTCTGGGCATCGAGGCCAGGCTCTGTTGAGTCAAGGGGCCCCGCTCAACCCCCTCAGAGCTTCTCCCCTCCCTGACTGTCGCCTCCCAGAGACTGGTGCAGGTATGGCTCTGGGGCCTGCTGAATGGTAAAATTCCCTGTCTCCACCCTCAACCTGGGGCCAGGAGCTGGTGGAGGCAGGGGCGGGGTCATCATTGCAGGAAGGAGGACTGGCTGAGGAGAGGTATCTCATCCTAGGGGCCTTCCTTGGTGGAAGGATTTTGCTTAGTTGTTGGCTGAGGACTGCTGGGTAGGAGGGCCCCTTATGTCAGTTCTGGGGGTAGACCTCAGCCAGCAGGCAGAAGGGGGAAGGAGGCAATGGTGACCCCTGCCCAAGGGAGCTGGCGAAACCAAACAGGATGCCAGGTCCTTGGGCTACAGCCTGACAAACAAAGCCTGCAGAACTAGGAGGGAAACTAAGGCAGGAACCTAATGGTTCTACTAACATACTGGCAAGGCTAAGGGAAGGCTCTTTCCTCTCTCTCTCTCTCTCTCTCTCTCTCTCTCTCTGTTTTTTTTTTTTTTTTTTTTTTTTCCTTTTTTTTTTTTTTTTTTTTTTTTTTCCCCTTTTTTTTTTAATTTTCCTTTGGTTTTTTTGGGGTTTTTTTTCCTTTTTTTTTTTTTTTTTTTTTTTTTTCCCCTTTTTTTTTTAATTTTCCTTTGGTTTTTTTGGGGTTTTTTTTCCTTTTTTTTTTTTTTTTTTTTTTTTTTTGCCTCTGTGTCTTTAACTTTCACTTGGATCTCTCTGGGTTTCTCTAGCATTTTCATTTTTTTTAGTAACTCCCCACCTCCCGCCCATTTTCTCATTAGTTCATTCATTGACGCATTAGTTGTCTGTTTCCCTCTGTCTCCATTTGTCTCTGTTCTCTCCCATTTCTTTTATCTGCTCCCTGGGTCTCTATCTCCCAATTATTCCTTCACTGGTCCACTCACTCAGAGGGCATGTTCCCTGCGTGCCTGTGGCATAGAGAGAAGCCAGACCTGACAGGTCCCCAGAGAGCTCACAGTCTAGTGAGGGTGACACAGTGACAGTCCTGAGTGGATGTGAGGACATTGCACTGGCTCTCTGTTACCGTTGAGAGACATTTTTATTTTTATTGGTCTTGAGTCTGTCTGTCCATTCACTCATCCACCTATCTCTGTCTGTCTGTGACTCTCTCCTTGTTTCACCTGCACAAGGTAGTTTCTTTTCTGCTTTCTGCAGGGCATGTGTAGTTTGCATATTTCCCTCTGATGGGGGAGGTGGTGGGCTGTAGAAGGACAGGTGGCCTGGGGAGAGTGGAGGTGGGTGATGGGAGGAGCAGGCCCTTGGGCCACACTGACAGCCTGCCCAACATGCCCAGGGCTGTGCTCTCCAGGACTGAGTTCTGCCCCAAGAAACTGCTCTAGAGAGCTTCTGAGTCACTGAGTGTGACATTTGGGATTCTACTCAAAGGGTGTTTCTTTGAAGGCAGTTCTTGGGTGGAGATGAGGTGATGGTTATGGGTATGGATGGATCTCCTACTGTATGCCACAGGACTGGACAAAGTAAGCTGTTTTACTGGTGGTATTCCCTGTACTTTAGTATACATGCCCACACCAGGAGTCCTTGCAGAGACTAGTCTTGCCCAGCTGGAGTTTGGAAGAGGAAGGGGCCACAAGTTGGTGAAAGAGGACTGGAGATATCAGTAATCCCACCCGTAGATTATTTTTTATAACTTTTAGTTTCAGATTACAAAATAAATATGTCGATTTTAGAAAGTTCAGAATACAAAATAAAAAGAGAAAAAATAACTCATTCTGTAACCCAGAGATAAACTACTGTTCCAGGTTTTTTTCCCACTCAATTACAAAAAAAAATTGGGGTCATATCACATATGTCATTTTATAACCTGCTTTCTTTGTGTAATAATAGTTGATGAACATTTTCCGTGTCAGGTAGCTGCTATGACCTACTTCTTTCAATATTCACAGTGATCACAGAGGCTCCCCTTGCCCACATGTAGAGGAGGTCAAGCTTTTGTTCCTGTGTTGGGGCGGTGGGAGGCTGGCTCATTTGAGGGTCCAGCCTCAGCCTCTCCCTTGCTAGTACCTTGTCTCCCTCAGGACTGGACCTGGATCCTGAGCCTACAGTTGGAGCTACAGTTTTGCTCAGAGAGATGGGGTCTGTAAACAGATCTGACAAGTTGGGGCATCCCAACCCACTGGTTGAGATGGGAAGGTGAGGATGGGAGGCTGCCTTCATTTCTGTCTGCCCAGGAGGCCAGGCACTTCCTGCACAGTGAATTCCTCTCTGCCATAGGGAAGGGTCAGGCTTTCTCAGACCATGAAAAGTTGGTAGCAAACTCCCTGTGGAACAAGTGATGGCTACCAGCCTTAGGTCTGCATAAAAGGGAAACTCCAGAGCCTCGTTCCCAACCCCAGAAGACCTGCTCCACAGACTTCCCCTGAGAGGCGAAGCACCTAGCAAGTTAAATTTTTAAAAATAACTTTAAAAAATTTTAGTATAGCACACACACAGAAAAGTAAACAAGTCCTAAGTGTATAGTTTGATAAATGATCTTAATGTGAACATACCTCTGGAACTACCACCTGGATCAAGAAATGGAGCATCACATCAGTGGGAAGCTTCTAAGAAAAAGCTCCAAGTCCTGCTTATCTTAGCACCTGGCTACATCTAAATCTTCAAGATTTTTAATGGCTGACTTATATGGACAAATCATGATTGAATGAATAACCCTCCTTTGCTGATTTTATTGAACTTTCTTTGCTATTATAAATGATGCTGCAGTGAGCACCCTTGAACAGAAATCTTGGTGTCTGCCTCTGCTATGTAGCAGTGTCACATGGTTTGTTTCTGGCCCTCGTTTGTGAGCTGTGAGACTCACTGTGCCTTTCTGTAGAATTGGCATAATGATAAGGATTTAAATGAGGCGATGTGGGGTTCTTTTAGTACAGAGCCTGGTGCTTACAAGTACTCACTACACATTAGCCATTATTAGTCCCTTAGATTAATTTATTGGAAGTTGGATTTCTGGTTTTTAAGGTTTTGGCACAAAATACTCAGCTGTCCCCAGAAAGCTGGTCCCCATTTACCTGCCCAGAATGCCCTCACTCTTATCAGCACTGGGTACTGTTTTTAAAAAGAATATTAAAAATCGGATAGGTTAAAAACAAGTGTATTGATTTTTTAGTTGCGTTTCTTTGATTACCTGTGAGAGTGAACGTTGTGTCTTGTGTTTGTTGACCTCCCAAATAGTTCCCCAGAAGCCTATTCTCAAGACAGTAGCCAGAATGATCTTTTGGAGATGTAAGTCAAAATTTCATTCTGCTTAAAACCCTGTGATGGGGGCCGGCCCGGTGGCGCACTGGATAGTGCGCCGCTTGGGAAGTGCGGCGGTGCTCCCACCCGAGGGTTCGGATCCCACATACAGACCGGTTCCCGCTCACTGGCTGAGCGAGGCACGGGAGCAATGCCGAGGTTTGCGATCCCGTTGCCGGTCCCCGGTCTGGTACGGGGGCAACACTGAGGGTTGCGATCCGTTGCCGGACACGGAAAAAAGACAAAAGACAAAAAAAAAACAACAACCCTGTGATGGGTCCCCATTTCACTCAGAATAAAAAGTCCTCTTAGTGGTCTCCAGGGTCCTCACCATTTGGCCCCTTGACCACTCTGCTCCAGCCACCCTGGCCCCCGCGCCCCAGCCCACCTTGGCTGTACCATGCTCTGCAGGACCAGCTCTCCGAACTGGTTCAAGGCTTTTCCCAGGTGTATCCTTCATGATGAGGCTTCCCCTGACCCCTGACCTGCCCATGCCTCACTTCTGATCACTTTAATCCTTTTTCTTTTACCATAGAACTTGTTAACTTTTATAGCACTTCATAATTTTCTTGTTGATTGTTTATCTCCAGTGGAATGTAAGCTCCCTGAGGGTAGGGACCTCTGTCTTGTTCACTGCTGCATCACAAGTACCTAGAACTATGTCTGGCACATAAGAGGTGCTCAGTAAATACTTGCTGAATGTGTGAATGAATGGTGAATTTCCTGTTCATGTTCTTTGACTATTTTCTATTGTAATGTTCATCTTTTTAGTATTGATTTATAAGATGTATATTTAGCATCTTTCCATATATTACTCTTTGTCACATATTGGGCAAACTCATTTGTCATTTGCATCAATGTTTTTAATACTTTCTTGATGTTCCAAAGTGCTGTATGTTTAAGCTATCAAATTATTCATCTTTCCTTTATGGTCTCAGACTCTATTGCCTTCACCAAGAGCATATAAATTTTCAGTTAAATTTTCGTCTATGATTTTATGATTTCACTTCACTTTTTTATATCGAACTGTATTTTATCTTCATGTGTGATGAGAGGTACGAACATAACTTTAAAGCAAATGAAGCAACTATCCCAACATGAATCATAAACAAATTCACCATTTCCTAATGATTTGAAAGGCCATTTTATCATATACTGAGTATTGGTGTGTGTTTGACTAGGGTTGCTATTCAGTTCCATTGGTCTATCAGCTCATTCTTTTTTTTTTTTTAAAGATGACCTGTAAGGGGATCTTAACCCTTGACTTGGTGTTGTCAGCACCACGCTCAGCCAGTGAACGAACCGGCCATCCCTATATGGGATCCGAACCCGTGGCCTTGGTGTTATCAGCAGCACACTCTCCCGAGGGAGCCATGGGCCAGCTCTATCAGCTCATTCTTAACACTGGAATTGATTGCCCTATTTTAATAATTGTGACTTTGTAAGAATGCATAATAACTGAGAGTACATGTACCCTTTATGTTTTTAAAAAATTGTTATTTGCTGTTGTTACTTATACATTCTTTAAGATTAACTCTAGGCTTTTTTTTTTGCCAAGTTAAACAAGCAAACAAAAATCCCTCTGGGTATTGCAATAGGATTAAGTTTGTAGGTTAATTTGGTGATAGTTAACTTCTTTGCAACATTGAGTGTTTCCATCCAGGAACATAGCAAATCTTTCTTTTGCTAAGGTCTTTTTTGTTGTTGTTCTGCAGTGAAGTTTTGTTTTATAGATGAATGTATGTATTGGTACTTATTTTCATGAAGTATAGCAATGGCATCTGTGATAGGCAGCTTCTGAAATGGCTCCAAATGATCCCACATTCTGGTAGTCACTCCCTTGTATAATCCTTCCCCTTGTGTGAGGGTGGACCTAGTGACTCACTTCTAATGAGTAGAATATGGCAGAAAATGATGGGTTGTTACTTCTGAGATTAGATTATAAAAGACTGTAACGTTTGTGTTGCTGTAACTTTCTATGGCTCTCTCACTTGCCTGCTCTGATGAAACCATCTGCCATCTGGTAAGCTACCTTATGGGAAGCCCATGTGGCAGGGACTGAGGGTGGCCTCTGGCCAACAGCTAGCAAGGAACTGAGGCCCTCAGCTCAATAACTGCTGAGGAACTGAATCCTGCCAACAACCAAGTGAACTTGGAAGCAAATCCTTCCCCAATTGAGCCTTTAGATGATGCCACAGCCTAAGCTGACACCTTGACAGGAGCCTTTTGAGAGACTCTGAGTCAGAGGACCCAGCTAAACCACACCTGGATTGCTGACCCACAGAAACTGAGATAATAAATGTTGTTTAAAGTTTCAGGGTAATTTGTTACACAGCAATAGATAACAAATACAGCTTTTTGGGGGGTATGTTTTCTAGCAGGTTATTAGGAAATGCAAAATCTATTAATTTTTTTGTAGTTATTTTATTACTTGCCACCTTACTAAACTCTTCCATCTTGATACCGTTGTATTTATTTTCTTAGTTTTTCTGGGAAGACAGTCATATTTACAAATACTTATAATTTGGTCCCCTCTCTTGACTTTTTTCTATCTGAGTGCATTAGCTAGGATCTTTAG
>NW_007733822.1:79197-82057 GCF_000696425.1 Galeopterus variegatus
TCGGCGGGAGCGCCACCACACTTCCCAATTGGCGCACTATAGCAGTGCGCCACCAGGCCGGCCCATGATTACGTTTTTATTAGGACTTTACATCTGCGTAAGTGAGGCTGCTGTATGACTCATTCATTCATTCTGTCTTTGTGCCATTTGTCAGGTTTTACTATCGGGGCTGTTCTGGCTCCACAGAAAGAATGGAGGAGGGTTTGAGTTCTGGCAAGAAACAATTCGCCTGAGATGGTTTAATCACAGAGACTTTAATGAAGGGGCTACTTAGAGAAGTGTGGATAAGGTTAAGGGGACAAAGAAGGGATGGCGAGGCACCCAGAGACTAGCAATAGTGGGGAGCGTTACTGTCCTTAGGGCTTCAGGGACAAGGGAAGGAACGAATATGACAAGAGCCCAGGGATAGCTGGAAACTTGGAGAATAGGTCCAGGCAAGATGAAGGCTGTGGAGGCACAAAGTTACTGCCAGAGAGAAGGCACTAACGCAGGGAGAGAAGAGGCAGGATACACCAGCCCTTCTCTCCTCCCACCCTCCCGCAGACCCCTGGGCCTCACATTGTCAGGACTCGCCCAGAAGCCTGGGTGATGAGTGTAGTTTGTGGGGGCCAGCCTTCTGGGGTGCAGGGCGAGGCAGAGAAGGATGTGCTCTGGGGTGGTTACTGTCCCCTTGCTGGACCCTGACTGGCGCGTGTATAGTCATGTCTTTCACAGATTTTTAATACTCACTTCCAGGTCTCTTATACAGCAATTTCTCCATATTGATTTTTTGTTTACTATGGTTTTACTTATTTTGATTCTTGCTTGGTAAGAGTGCATCTCTGAGTATTTTTTCCCCCATGAAAGGTAGGGCCATACATGGTATATATCCTAGGTTCTGGCATGTTCTAAAGTCTTTTTGTGTTGTCTTCATGCTTGAATGCACTTGGCAGACTGTTCGAATTTTAGGTTCCAACAGTGATTTCTCAAAATTCTACAGAAGAGTGGTTCTCAGAGTGTATTCCATTGAGCACCAGTCTTACCACCTATTCCAGGAAAAGAGTTTCATAGTCAAATACGTTTGGAAGATGGTGCTTGCTAATATTGCCAATTTCACAACATATACAAACACTTTAAAAGCCCGGAGAGGGCCGAGCCCGTGGCGCACTCGGGAGAGTGTGGCGCTGGGAGCGCAGCCCGCCGCGGGTTCGGATCCTATGTAGGGATGACCGGTGCGCTCACTGGCTGAGCACGGTGCGGCCGGTCTCGAAAAGGACAAAAAAAAAGCCCGGAGAAAGCCTCGTTATAGGATTGTGTCTTATTTTGCTTAATTCAGCACTTCCCAAGTTTGTTCTATGACAGAAGCTTTTCTCCCCAGCATAACTACTTAACATTCCATGGAATCTCTCTTCTAATTGTACATTTTAATAAGTGTTGTAGGTATTTCCTGCATGTTTCCCTCTGTATGGGTTCTTGTTATAGTTATTTCTTTACCCTTAAAATTGGAAAAATTCTGCATGGTGGGTTTTTTTTGTTTGTTTGTTTTTTGTTTTTTAAAGATGACCGGTAAGGGGATCTTAACCCTTGACTTGGTGTTGTCAGCACCACGCTCAGCCAGTGAGCTAACTGGCCATCCCTATATGGGATCCGAACCCCTGGCCTTGGTGTTATCAGCACCACACTCTCCCGAGTGAGCCACGGGCCGGCTCTATGCATGGTGTTTCTAAGTGTTCATTTCTTTTATATTTGACTTAGATGAAAAGGAACCTTTTAGATGTATAGGCTCAGGCTTTTCAAAAGCTCAGGAATGTTGTCTTGTCCTGTCTCCTTCAATTCTTGCTTTTGTTTCATTTGTTTAGTGTCTTCTTTAGGCCCCACACCTATCATGCTCGCTCTCTCTGTTTTTCATCCCTCTCGGTTTTTCTCTGTGTTCTTAGGGAACTTCTCATATGTGTCCACCACATTTAGAGGTTCGATTTTCTGTGGTTCCAATTTTGTTCTTTACCATCTTAATGCAGTTTCAAATCTACTGCAGCATTTTTAGTTTCTTTACAGCCTCCCTTCTTGTAGATGGTTTGGTTTTGATTTCCACCTGCCCCCCAGCCAGCGGCCTCCTCATTTCATTCTTTCTGTCTTGTTTTCAACTCTCATTTCTTGGAGTTCACACTTTAATTAAACAACTTGAGTACAAAGCAGATGTGGTCTGAAAGTTATTTATGTTTCTGTGATAAATCTTTTTTCAAAGGAATTGTTATTCTCTGCCCTTTGAGGGATACATTCTCTTCCTTTCTTGCTGCAGAATCTTTCAAAGGCTCTGTGTGTTTGCAAGTGGATGTGTGTGCATGAGGGTTTGCACGTGCGGGTATGTGTTTGCTTTTCTGTGTATTCCTCCTTTAAAAATGAGTGTTTAATAAAATATTATTTTCTTCAAACAAGGGAAAGGAAGTAGATTCTCTTTAGCTCACCATCCACCTGGAGATTTTTCCAATTGTCATTGTTGGTGGGACTGCAAAATGGTGCAGCCTCTATGGAAAATGGTATGGAGGTTCCTCAAACAATTGCAGACAGATCTACCACATGACCCAGCTGTTGCACTGCTGGGAATCTACCCAGAGGAATGGAAATCATCAAATCTAAGGTATACCTGTTCCCCAATGTTCACTGCAGCACTCTTTACAATAGCCAGGAGTTGGAACCAGCCCAAATGTCCATCATCGGATGAGTGGATACAGAAAATGTGGTATATCTACACAACGGAATTCTACTCAGCTATAAAAAAGAATGAAATACTGCCATTTGCAATAACATGGATGGACCTTGAGAGAATTATATTAAGTGAAACAAGTCAGACACAGAAAGAGAAATACCACATGTTCTCACT
>NW_007733822.1:83057-104015 GCF_000696425.1 Galeopterus variegatus
TTCACACACACACACACACACACACACACACACACACACACACACACACACACAAGAAAACGGGGAGGGGGAAGAAGACATAACAACTACAATTCCTTGAAGTTGATATGACAAACAAAGAGAAAGGACATTGTTGGGTGGGAGGGGGGAGAGGGAGGAGGGAGGGAGGTTTCGGTAATGGGCCACAATAATCAACCACATTGTATATCGACAAAATAAACTTTAAAAAAAAAAAAAGAAAAAAAATTTAAGGCTGAAGGACTGGCGAATGAAATTTCACATCACCAGCTGGCTGTGAACACAAACTGCCTGTGACATATGTCTCCCCCATTGCCAATCCCCCATCACCAGAGTTGATCTGGGGCTCTGGCTAGCTGCAGTGGGGGTGCGTGTGTGTGTGTGTATGTACGTGTGTCCTGTTCTTCTTTCCCCACTCCAGGTAGAGCCTTCCAAGGGCCATTTCCAGCCCAGGGATCTAGCTGAGAGAAAGGGTAGGAGTTGGCTGGGCCAGGCCCAGTGGGGAACCTTGCCTCTGTTTTAGGGGCCGGCTCTATATGCTCAGTGTTTGGGGTTGCCAAGTGCTCCTTTAGGTAATCAATATAGCCCACCTGTCAGGAAAAGAGGAACACGGTATCAGGGAGAAACTGATTCAGGGAGGACTCCCCCACCCTCAGTTATCTACTTGGCATAGTGACCACGTCTCCCAACCCCCCACCCCCGCCTCCCAGTCAGTTCTTTCCAAATGCTGTTGATCTGAAGTACTGAAAGCCCTTCCAAATGATGTATTCTCTGCAAGCCCCATGTCCCAACACCCGCCCTCCTAATATGGGTGCAGAAATACTGCCAGGACCTCATCTACTTACTTGTGGTACAGTTTTGCTTTCTCAGAAACTGGAGTTGTGAATCAGCCCTTGGGGTCTGCCTTTAATCTGGATCTTGCCCATTTTAAGAGATGTCCAGCATTCCCAGCATGGAACATGCCTTCCCTGGCTTCCGGGACAACACGGGCTTCCCTTTCTTTTATAGTCTCTTGATCAGGTCAGCTGGGATCTGGAAGGGAGACCAACATAACAGGATGTAGTGTGGGACTTCTCCTCCTGTTCTGGAATGGCAGCTACGACCCAAAGCTGAGCAGGAAAGAAAGACACGAGGGACCCTGCATTTTGTATTCAGAGAGTTGCCTGTGGGTGGTCAGCGTCTAGTGCCACCTCCCTCCCACAGGGCTGCTGGCTCTTCTCAACCACCACCAGCGCCCACAGTGACTGGAAGAGGAGCAGGGGTGGGAGCGCAGTGTTTGTGGTAGAGGCTATTTGTTCCCCTGTTCCTGGGAGAAGAGCGGGGCATTTCCTTCCTGAAGCCACAAGGGAAAGTCTTGTAAGGAGAGACAAGCACGTTGTCCCTCAGATGGGTGTCTGATTTGTCTGTGGGCTATGTGATATGCCTCTGAGCTGCCCGGGTAGGGAAATGGGAGACAGATGGCAAGTGGAGAGAGACAGCGCTTTGTGAGATAATGGGGCTCCTGCTGACATGTGGGTGCCCCACCCATGAGGGCCTCCCTCAAGGGCTCTGGAGAATGCACAGGGCTCCCATAGGCAGAGAGAAAGGGCAGAACAGCCAGAGAAGCAGGGACCATCCACCCAGAGAGACCTAGAGAAGGGAGAGGGACAGGTCTAGAGCTGGTGCCCCCTCCCTATGGGCCGTGCAGCTGTGGGGGAGGGTCCCAGCTCTAGTTTGAGCAGAGGCAGGGGCGGCGGGAGGACATGAGCAGGGGCAAGTCTTGATTACTGAAATGAGGCTGTTCTAATAGATGAAAGTGGCAGTGGAGTTGGATGCAGCCGCAGTGTCATTAAGGTCCCCTGGCGGGAGGACATGAGCAGGGGCAAGTCTTGATTACTGAAATGAGACTGTTCTAATAGATGAAAGTGGCAGTGGAGTTGGATGCAGCCGCAGTGTCATTAAGGTCCCCACCACCTAGCAGGAAAGGGGATTTCAATAGCAATGTTGTGGTGGTGGTTGCGGGGGCAGTGTTAGAAAACTATTTCACATACCCCAACAAATTGAGACTCTATCATAAACATGTTACACTTGAAAAAATCTCTCTTAAAAGCAAAAGATAAAAAAAATAGCTTTGGAACTTTTGGGGGGTAAGGGATGTGCAAAAATGTGAGATGGAAACACATGAGTGAAGATGGACAGACAGAGGAGGTCATGGGCAGGGGACCAAGGGATTGAGGAGCAAGTCCTTTTCCTTCTGCTTGGAAGCGACAGAAGCCCAACTCACATTAACTTAAGCAAATGTGGGGATTTATTGGAAGGATCCTGGCGCATCTCACAGAATCTATGTAACAGTCCAATAACTAAGCCAGAGCCGAGGTGTTGATGCAGCTGGGCACCAGGGACATTCGGGACCAAGGACCTGAGAGCCACAGGAGCCTTACCAAGCCCTTGCTTCTGCTTCCTGCTGCAGTCAACCTTATTTTATCTTCTCCCTGCAGATTGGTTTAGTCCACAAGACAAAGTGTGACCACTGACAGCTTCTGAGTGTTGTAACTCAGAGGTTCTGCCACGAGAGAGAACTGATGCTCAGTGGCCCCAGGTCTAAAAACACCAAGGATGGTCTCCCTGGCCAAGCTCAGGCCAGGTGCACAGCCCTGGATGGTCAGCCTGGCCCAGGAGGGCAGCCTCACTTGAGGAGGTGGGAGGGGAGCCCCGCAGAGGAACAGAGAGGAGCCACCGCAGAAGAAAGAGTGTCAGGCAGTCGCAACTGGTGTTCCCACAGGAATCTGACATTCTGACACCGTGTCCTTCTGCAAAGATGCGATTCTGATGACCCCACCATCCCTCCACCTCCCCAGGTGTCATGCCAGTGACAGCAGCTCCGATGAAACTATGCCCTTCACCTCTAGTGAAGCCCATGGCCAGGGCAACCGCAACAACACAACAGTGATAATGATGGCTAGATTTATCGTGCACTTCCTGTATGCCGGGCCCTGGGCTGTGCTCTGCTTGAATCTTTGTTCCATCCTCACAGCAGCTGTATTCCCTCCACTTTGCTGATGAGGATGCAGAGGCTTGGAGAGGTTAGGAACCCAAGGTCACGCAGTTAGTGCGAGCAGTGTGGGCACTCTTCTCAGGTCTGCCTGGCTCCCAAGTCCATGTTTTTCACCATCAAGCTCTCCTGGCTCCTGGATTGAAGGTCTGGGCCTTGGCATTTCCACAGGAGGTAGAAAAGTCTCCTGGCCCAGGATACAGGTCTGTCATGTGGGTTTACAGGAGTCACAGCCCTGAGAAACCCCCTAGGGCCTGTGCCCTTCACACTCCCAGCTGTGCCTCCATGAGGTCACCAGAGGGCCAGAGGAGCACCTGGGGAGGTGATTCTCCTGTAAGTAGCTGCTGTGGCCTGTGAGTGGCCTCATGGCTGGATCCTTATCCTAGTGGCTTTGGGGACAGAATGGACCCTGGTTCTCTTCTTCTCTTCCCCCTTGTCTCCCATCTCCCTTCCCTCTCCCCTCTTCTGGCTTTCCCGCTTCCTATACTTCTCCCAGCTTCCCTCTGCCTGCAGCATAGGCTCTAGCTAGGTCGGTGTAGGCTGCAGGCAGCGCTGCAGTCAGCAGAGGGCACCAAAGCCTCTTCACACACCCAGGGCCCAGGCCTGGCCCAGGAGGGGAGCGCTGGGAGCCAGGCCCATCTGTCAGCGCATGGGTTTGTGTGCCTGCAGCCCGATCCAACAAATATGCACATGACCTCATGTGTGTGAGTGAGAGAGAGAGAGAGAGAGACTGGGAGCCAGGCCCATCTGTCAGCGCATGGGTTTGTGTGCCTGTAGCCCGATCCAACAAATATGCACATGACCTCATGTGTGTGAGTGAGAGAGAGAGAGAGAGAGAGAGAGAGAGACAGAGAGAGAGAGTGTGTGTGTGTGTGTGTGTGTGAGATAGCTGTCTGTGTCCCTTTGAGTCTGCATAACCTTGTATACCAGTGATCTAGTTTGTGTCCATTGTGGTGTGTCTCTGGTGTGCGAGCCCGCATGTGAGTTTGTGCATGGCTGGATGTGTTAGTGTTTCTGCGTTTGTGTCTCTGTGTTGGTAGACATCTGGGAATGCTCGTGTGTTTGTATGAGTTGGTATGCTTTTGTGTGTATTCTTGTGTGTGTGTGTGTGTGTGTGTGTGTGTGTGTGTGTGAGTGTTATGCCCATTAACTGTCTGTCTCTGAGTTTGTTTGGTTTCATGTGTGGGGTGTGTGTGTGTGTGTGTGTGTGTGTGTGTGTGTTGTGTATCTAATTCTCCCAGGAAGCACATCTGACAGCCCTGCAGTGTCAAAGAGGAAGGTCAAGGTTAAGGCATAGGGACAGATACTGTGTCTATAACAAGCCATTGATTTTATAGATCTTAATAAAACCACTTTCTGGGCAGGCAATATAATTCTAGTTTCTATTCTACTATGAAATAGGCAAAGAATGACTTTCCATGAAGGGAAGTGAATGTGTATTTATCCAGCCCTCCCTCTATGCCAGGCCTTGGCTAGAAGCTTTATTATCCTGGTAGACCATCCTAGAAGTCCTCTGAGCCAGGCAGCATTAGCCCCATTGTACAGATGAGGACAATGAGGCTCAGAAATGTTAAATTACTTGCCTGAGGTCACATAGCTAGGAAATGGTGAAGCGAATATTTGAATCCTAGTCTCTCTGATTCCAGAGTTCATGCTGGTTTCACACCTTCTAAACCTGCCCTCTCAAACTTGTGTTATCTTCACATGTAGATCCCACCAAAGACGGGCTAGAGAGCAGCCCAGTGAAGTTCCAGGAGCAGCAGCTGGCTCATGGCCAGAACAAATGAGCTGAGAAATTAATGTTGATGGACAGTTTGTGGCCGATTTCGAGGGGTCAAAGAATAAGGGACTATATTTAGCTGTTTGCTGTGGGCTAGTTAGTTGGTGGAGAGTGAAGGCCTGGACTGTGGAGGAGGAGGAAGAGGGAGGTCCCCAGTTGTCTGCTGCCTGGCTCAGGGTCCTTGCTCTCAGAGTTGAGTCTCTGTGGCCAGCTTTGCATGGAACAGTGGTCAGTGGGACCTCTTTATGAAGCAAAGGCCCAACCATGTTACCAGGCTGGTGGAACAGAGAACAGGGCTTACAGAAGAGGATCTTCCAGACCTAAGGGTCTCCTCTCTACGTACATGACACTGGTCTGTGAGTCATTCTAAGCTCAGGCGTGCTGAGGCTCTGTACACCAACACTTGGCACAGTTCAGATCCAAAGAACATATTCTCAGCACTGCAAATACATACTTGATGGGGATAGGGGTTAGGTTTGTCCTTTTGATTTACTTTGATTTTAAAATTTTCTTTGATTTATTGTTTCCTCTCTGCATGGGCCAGGACATCCTTCTTCCTCACAAGGGGAAATCGAGGCACTTGCTCTGGGCTTGGTTTTCCCAAACAAGCCCTTCCTAGAGGAACAGAGAGACAAGGACCTCCTTCTCCTCCCACAGAGGTCTGTGGCTCTGCCCCAGCCTGCCCCCCTCTTCACTGTACTTTGTCCTGTCCATGTTTAACAAGTGAAGCTGAACCCTGGTTCTTCTCTTCAAACTGCCACCATCCTCCCCCCTCCAAATTGCACTCACTCAAAGGCATTAGGGAGCAAGGTCAAGTTACCGACAATTTGGGCAGTGAGATCTAGAGGAAGGTCTGGCACCCCACAACGACACTTGAAATCCTTTCCCATTTCTCCTCAGCCTCCCCCCTCTTTCTCCCACTTAGGTCTCCCATCTGCCTGGCTCTTCCTCTCCCTAATTTGCCTGCCCAAATCCTTCAAGGTGGACAGCATCCTGCAAGCTACCCTGTGCACGTGAGCCCAAACACTGTGTGATCAGGGATTGCAGTCACCTAGGCCTCGGCTGGTCACCCTCCTGGACCCTGTCCTGCTGCTACTGTCTTTGCTTGTCATTCTCCAGTTTATACTTTTGTCACTGGATTCTTCTGTTTCTGCGCTTGGTGTTCTCTACTTGGTGTTCTCTGTTCTTTCTCTCTGCTTCAGCTCTGTGTCTATGTACTTGTCTCTCTGTCTTCTTCCCTCCCTCTGTGTTTTTATTTGTGTGTTTTGTCTGCGTCCGCTTTTTCTCTCCATGTCTCTCTCTCCCTTGCTGTCTCTCTCTGTTTCTCTTGGAGTCTCTCTTTTCTAGACACATACACACCCCTGGGCCTGGTCCTCCAGTCCCATGGGCTCCTCTTGTTCTGGGTTCTGCCTCACCAGCTGCACTGTGGTCCCAGCTCCTGCCCACATCCATCCTGGCACCATGCTGCCCATCCATACCACCCCCAAGTGGATTCTGCCCTGCCTCTCGAGGGAAATTCAGAGCCAGGACCTGTGCTATGAGCCCACACACATACTCAGCATTTCATTACCCCTGGGAGCTATAGCCTGTGGGGGGAGGTGGGAGGTAAGGTCATGGTGGCTCTTTGAAGAAAACTAAAGACCTGATTTGTAGCATTTGCCCATTTCCATGGCGTAAATACTCTCGCCATGGCCAATTTCAGACTACCAGTATGATAGTAGTCACTGCATGCAGAATTGGAAGAGATGCACTAGTTTGGTTGTTCTGAGCTGGTGCAAGCTGACCTCTGCACACTCCTGGGCAAGGGCAAGGGGCCTCCCGCTGACCTACTCAGCCTGGGGTGGTTGCCTGCAGGGCTGGCCACTGAGTAGACACTCTAGCCTTGCGAGGCTTCACTTTGGGCCAACACCCCACACCAAGCTGGCCAGCTCTTCCTCATAGCTGACTTCACAGCAACGCTCACCTTAGGGTAGGACAAGAAACCCAAGGACTGAGCTTCCTCCTCGAGAGGGAAGGCTTCCTAGATGAACCGCCTGGACTGAGCTGCAATGCAGAGGTTCAGAAGGGAGCAAGGGCACTCCAGGCAGGGGTAGAGCCCAAGTGTGGAGGGGACAGAGCTGTTGTGGAGCAGTGGTGACAATGAGCAGTTCAGTGTTGCCAGAGTACACAGTATGAGGCTGGAGAAGGTGAGAGACGGTGAGGAAGAAGAAGGCAGGGCCAGGAGCATGGAGGGCCTTGAACGACAGGTGAGGGAGCACCGAAGGAGGAGCATGATCCGCTATGTTGCCTTAGTTTGGTTTCCCCCCAAACAGGCCTTTGGAAAAGGATCTGGGTGAGGTCATTTCACCTATGGGAAGATGATGCCAGGAAGCATGCGAGCGAGCAGGGAAGAGAGGAAAGCTGATAAGAATGTGGTAATGAGCAGGTTACTGCTGAGGGCTCCTGGGGCTCGCTGGGGACCCTATGGAATAGACCTCAGAATTGTCCCACCGAGGGGTGAGGAATCTGGGGTATTTAGCCACCAGCTCCCATCCCTGTCCTCTGGGTTGCTCCTGGGGTGTTAATCCCCATTGGCATTTCAGTCAAACTCACATGTGGGCTAAGTTCGGCCCAAGGCCAGAGAATGCCCTCCTGAAGAGAGACCAGAGATGCCGGAGGGCATGGGTACCAGGTGGGAAGCGGCAGAAGCCTGTTATGGTAAGGACTGAGTGGAGTCCTTTGCATTGGGCACACGGAGTTGTTGGTAACTTTGTGGATGGCTGTTTCAGTGGGATAAAGGGGCAGAAGCCAGAGATGAGTGAGTCATGGGAAGAACGAGAGACAAGGAAATACAGAGATTAAAGACTATTCTGAAGCGTATGGAAAACAGGAATGTTTTGGAAGGTACCTGGGGCTGGGAAAAGGTGAGCTGGGGGCTGGTTGTAGACTTGCTCTGAGCCAGGGAGAGCAAGCAGGAGGACCTGAAGGAGCAGCAGCATGTCACTCCACCTGCTGCCAGACCTGGGTTGATGGAAGTGTAGGTGAGGGCCTCCCCAGCATGCCCCAGCCTGTGCGGGTTCACACTGAGCAGCCAGGCACTCTGCAGACACCTTGCACCTCCATCTTTCTCCTCGGCTCAGCATGACTCAGTTCTGCAAGCATTTATTTGATTGATTGGAAGCAGATGAGGCCTCTGCTCTGCAGGGTAGCAGACCCCATGCTAGGCATCAAAGGGGATGGGGACCTGAGAAAGACCTAACCTCATAGTCTAGAGGAGATGCAGGCGTGCAAGGACAGATGTATGCTGCAAGCTGTGGGTGTGCACCGGTGGAGCTGCCAGAGAGGAGGCAGCAGCTTTGTCTGGGCTGGGGAAGCTTCTTGGAGCAGGTAAGCCTTGAAAGGTGACGTATATGCAGAGGTGGAAAAAAGAAAGGCTTCTGGCCTGTTTTAGCCTTCTTGGTAGCTGCATATCACCATCAGGACCAGGGGCCTCACTGGTTTCAGAGGCAAGCCTTGCACAGCCAGACCTCGCCTACTATCCTTTGATGCAGTCAGACTGCCCTTGTTGGGGGGTGTCAACAAGAGGATGCTGGGCAGCAGACAAAGACGGCCACAACCGGCATCCAGCTGCTGTCTTAGGTTAGGTTCCTTGGTGTGGCAGGCTGAATAATATCCCACCCTCCCCAAATCCATATCCTAATCCCAGAAACAGTGAAGGTTACCTTATTCAAGTGTGGCAAAAGGGACTCTGCAGGCCTGATTAAGCCAAGGATCTAGAGATGGGGATTATTTGGGTGAGCCCTAAGTGTTTTCACAAGGGTCCTTGTAAGAGGGAGGCAAGAAGGTGAGAGGAGAAAGTAGGCGAATGATGATGGAAGCAGGAGGCTGGAGTAATGAGAGAAAGGGGCCGCGAGCCAAGGAACGCAGGCGGCGCTCAGAAGCTGGAAATGACAGGGAAATGGATTCTCTCCTGGAGGCTCCAGAAGGAACCAGCCCTGCCAACACCTCGACTTCAGCCTAGAAAGACTGATTTCAGACTTCTGGCACCCAGAACTGCAAGCGAGTAAATGCGTGTTGTTTTAAGCCACCAAGGTTGCAGTAATGTGTTACAGCCGCCAGAGTAAGCTACGGTAGTCCCTCCTTATCCGCAGGGGATGTATTCCAAGACCCCCAGAGCTTGAAAATGTGGCTAGTACCAAATCCTACATATACTGTTTTTTCCTATACATTCATACCTATGATAAAGTTTAAATTATAGATTAGGTACCGTAAAAAATTAACAATAACTAATAATAAAATGGAATGATTATAACAATATACTGTAATAAAAGTTACGTGAATGTGGTCTCTCTATGTACAAAATATCTCATGGTACTGCACTCACTCTTTGAGATGACGTGAGATGGCACAGTGCCTACGTATGAGATAGAGGGGGTAAATGACGTAGGCATTGTGACATGGCGTTGGGCTGCTATTGACCCTCTGGCAGTACTCAAAAGGAGGATCATCTGCTTCAGGTGATCCTAGATCCTCAAGCTGTCAGGATGTCAGTGGTTGGAGGTCAGCAGCAGACAGTGTTGATGACCAGCAAGCAGGGAGCATACAGCGTGGAGACACTGGACAAAGGGACAATTCACATCCCAGCAGGGATGGAGGGAGATTTCATCACGCTACTCAGAATGGTGCACAACTGATTGAAAACTTATGAGTTGTTTACTTCTGGAGTTTTCTGTTTAATATTTTGGGCCGTGATTGACCATGGGTACCGAACTGCAGAAAGCAAAACCGCAGATAAGGTGGGGCTACTGTGATATGCCTGGGAAGCAGACTGCGATGAAGATTTGCACGCAGGAATTTGAGTGAGGAATGCTCTTGGGAAGGGCCCCTCGCCTAAGGGGAGTGACGGAGCGGAGGTGGGCAGAGGGGGGCAGCTGAACTGCAGGTGGTTGCGGTGGATTCCTCGGGGAGCTCTGGAGCTGCAATGGCCCTGCAGAGCTGCCCTGAACTGAGCCAAGAGAGCCTGGCCCATGAACCCACACCCTTACTGGATGGGGCTTCCCTGTGCAGGGGCTGTGGCCTTGGATGAGACAGCTGCCTTTTGTCTGAGAGCAGTTCATGGGGAGGGACTCAGCTGTGAGGCCTCAGTAGGCCATGCTCACCCTGGTCCTGAAGGGGTGCCAGGTGGCACAGCGCAGCACCTCCAGAGCTGTGCAGAGCACATCTCTCTGGGCCTTCTTCCTTTGGTCTACAGGCCTGTACTCTGACAACTTTCTACCATCCTGGATTTCATTGTCTATTGAGGAGCTCCATGATGTGTCTACATCTCTCCCTGAGCAAGACATTGGAGTTTTAGTTCCAGTGTCTATAATTGTAAGTGCTTTTCATACACTGCTGTATTTAATGCTAGGAATAGCCCTAGCTGATATCCCCATTTTACAAATGAGCAAACTGATACTCAGAAAGCTGAAATGAATGGCCAGGTCAAGGCCAGGACTTCCCCTAGGTCTGCCTGGTGCCTCTTTGCTGCTGCCCTATGACTTTGCTTCCCTTCACCCACCCCTGCTTATTAGCTCTGTGATCTTGAGCAGGGCACTTAACCTTCCTTGGCATCAGTTTCTTGAAAACAAGACTCTAGTCTCTGTCCTGTCTCTCTCCTAGGACTGTTTTCACGAGTGAAAGGCTCCAGGAGAGACAAGATGTATGCAGGCTCTGTACCTGGGCCTGTGACCCTGCTGCTCTGATGCCCTGGGCCCAGCAAGATCACCCCCACCCCGTGCCTCTCCTCATTCAGTCCCAATAGCTCTGGGCCCCTGGCCCAGGAGAGGAGGAGGAAGCAGGAAGGGGTGTCCCATCTGAAGTTCTCATCTCTGGTGGCTTGTGGTTTTCAAATTTGACTTGTCCTCTTCCTGCAGTTTCCTGCAACTCTAGGAATTACTCAGGACTGTCATGTGTGGTCACACGGTTTGTGCACTGGGACTGGGCCAAGAGGGAGGAGGAGGTTGAAACCCAGCCCGTGCTGGGAACTTTTTGCCTGGCACAAAGGCACCATCTGCCAAGGGGCTGTGTCTGCCCAGAGGGGCAGCCTTGTTCAATTCTCACAAAATCTCTGCATGGTTTCTCAGTGGTCTGGGAATCATGTGGTGGCTTTGCAGGAGCCCAGAGCTGTTTGCAGCTCAGTCCTTAACCCTGGCATCCAGAGCATGGGAGGGGTGGTGAGGGTGTATGGGAGCAAGGAGCAAACTGCACCCAACTCACAGTCCCATCCCCAGAAGCCACTGATCCTGCAAATCCTTCCCAGACATGCGCAGAGGGAGTCCTGGGTCTCCTGGGCTGTTCCCCTCAAAGCCCTGGCCCACTTCTCTGTGCAGATTTCTGGCACAGAGGCCCCCAGCCCAGGCCAGCCACGGAAGGTCACACGTGCTCTGTAGTCCTAGTTTTCCATCAACTCAGAGTGGTTACTTCCTTATTCCCTTCTGCCCTCGCAGTCCTTTGTATGTGCCCCAGATAAATGTGCTCAAACCCTAACTTCACTGCATTCCTTCCCTGGTTCAGTGACTTCCATGGCTCTATCTTGTGCAGACTTGGCATTTAACATGCGCACGCTTGTGCATGCACACGCACACGCTCACACGCACACACACACACACATTTCCAAGGGCAATAGCTGCTCCTTTTCTCACCCAATTCCTCTTTGGATCCCTGTCACCTCCCGTCCCCACCACGTCCCACCTCCAGACCTTTGCCCAGACTGTTGCCTCCCTGGACCTCTTTCCCGCACACACACACACACATTTCCAAGGGCAATAGCTGCTCCTTTTCTCACCCAATTCCTCTTTGGATCCCTGTCACCTCCTGTCCCCACCACGTCCCACCTCCAGACCTTTGCCCAGACTGTTGCCTCCCTGGACCTCTTTCCTTACCCTCTGCTTTCCGCTATCTAAATAGTAACCTCCTTTCAGGCTGCATGAAGCCCCTCCCCTCATGCAGAGCAGAGGGCCACCCTGGCATCAGGCCGGGGCATGGGCCAGGGCAAGGAGCTCTGGGAGTGCAGATTGGGGCCTTGAGTGTTCCTGAGGACTGGGTTTGAGAGGGCACCTGACATACCCTCTGTAGCGGCTGCACCTGAAGGCAGCTTCCTGTGAGCTGGGACTCCCACTGCCCCGGGGAGGAATTGAAGGCCCATCCAGCTGTAAGCCAGGGGTGGGAGATTCACTGATTCCCCAGGGGGTTCCCAAGGCATCCCTAGCTGGAAGAATCAAGGACAGGGCTCTCAGGTAGAGAACCTGAAGCTCCTCCTACCCTCAGCCACAGCTGCTACGGGATTCCTAGGAGACCCATCAGCCTGTACGGCAGACAGTCTACACAAACTTATTGAACACTGGGTAGCAGAAGACAAGTGTCCAATACACACTGTCCAGTACAGGAGCCACTAGCCACACGTGACTGCTGAGCATGTTCTATGTGGTTCATCCCAATTAAGATGTGCTGGAAGTGTAAAACATACACCAGATTTTGAAGACTTAGTATCCGAAAGTGGGTAAAAATCTCATTTATAATTTCATATTGATTACATGTTGGAACAATCATATTATGGCTATTTTAGGTTTAATAAATTCTTTCACCTTTTTCTTTTCATCTTTCTAACATGGATATTAACATATTTAAAAAATACATTTGTTGTTCACATTATATTTCTATTGAACACTGCTGGTCTTGGGTGTAGGAAAATCACAGGAGAGATCCGTGGATGATTTTCACACTGTGAAACAGGTAATGTTTAGACACTGGCTAGAGAAAACAGGGGCAGCCTCTGATTCCCACCCCACACAGAAGCCTGACTGTGGCCAGTGGCAGGAGCCGGCCCTGACGGCTGGCCTCTGATTTCTCAGAGCAGAGCCTCTGCTGGTGAGAACAGCAGCTCCCTGGATGTGCCTGCACGGGGTGTGTGGGGATGAAGACCAGTGAGCCCGGAGAGGAGGCCAACGGACAGAGCCTCTCTAGCCTGAGAGATGACTCATCCGAGGTCCCTGCTCTGCTCGGGCCATCATTGGGCCATTAGGATGATTATTACCACACAGTGAATCACGCTGGACCACAGTGAGTGTGTACATGCATGTGTGTTGGAGGCGGGATTCGGAGCCAAGAAAGGGGGCCTAGAGGCCGGGTGTGGTCCTCACTGCTTCTGCCCATAGGGCTCTGGGACTGCCGAGAGCTGCTTCCAGGGGGATCCTGATGCCTCCCCTGTTCCAAAGCTTCTTTCCCAGTAAATCTGCAGCCAGAAGGCTTAGGACCTCTGACAGCCAGGAACAACAATAGATTCCCTCTCCCTGCCCCCATCCCAGCCCTTCAAAGCAGCTCTGGCCCAGGCAGTTAGGCTTCCTTCCCCTGCAATCCCCAATCCCAGCCAGAGCACAGGGATTGGGGCGATTGGGTAGGGTGCCGACTCCCTGGGGCAGCCCAGCCTCCCCAGGGAGTACTATGCTTGTGGAGGAGGATGTCCCCCTGCAGGATGTCGCATGCAAATGCAGAGTCTATAGGAAGTAGGAGGCGGCTCATTCCAGAGGCTGCACCTTATGGCTGTGGGATGCATACGGGATTCCTAGGAGACCCATCAGCCTGTACGGCAGACAGTCTACACAAACTTATTGAACACTGGGTAGCAGAAGACAAGTGTCCAATACACACTGTCCAGTACAGGAGCCTCACAGGTACTGGAGAGGTCCTATTAGAGAATAAATGATATTTCTGAACCTTAATCCTGCAGTGTCTTCCCAACAGCCACCAGTTCTTTGAGTTGAGGTTTACTAGGCTAAACACATCATAGACATATCCATGTAACAACCTGTAAGTAGGTGTTTTTATTTCTAATTCATTGGTGAGAAAATAGAGGCTTGGAGGGGTTAAGTCTATCATCCACAGTCACACAACTGTTTCCTGGAGTCTGACTCCAGAATTCATGGACTAAACCAGTTCACACTGCAGCCTGCTTAGGGTTTGACCTTCCAGGAGGGAAATAGAGCTGTGAGGACAGGATCAGGCAGACAGTTCTGGTGACCTTCACTGTAGTGACCAAGATGAGGTGAGGGAGAAGTAGAGGGCTTTTCTGAGTTCTTGAGGAGACATTCATCACTATTTCCCAAGCCCCAGTTATCATGAGTTCTCTATTCCTTGACCACCACCCCCCAAACTCCTAAAGGGCCACTTCATCCTCCCACACATGCACAGCTAGTCAGCCACAGGACCTTCACTTGGCTTTCACACTGTCTCCCGTTTCACAGAGGGGAAAACTGAGGCCCAATGGAGGCTTTGATTTCCCCAACCACAGGTCACTCCACTGAGACCTCAGGCCTGCTCCCATCAGTGAGTGGGACTGGGGTGTGTCTGAGTCTTTGCTGAGTAGAGAGAAGTCACGTGTTGCTGCTGAGCTCTCCTTAGGTCTGTGGTTGGGGGCCTCACGCTTCCTCTCCCCATCACAACAGACCTCGTATCTCGTCAATGTTCCCCCCACCTTTGTTCTGACAAGTTCTCTAACACCCTCTCGAGCTTAAGAGTTTTGAGAACCCATCTTCACCACCTCCCCCTCATCGTCCTCACCTTCTCTGTCACTTCTCCATCACCCTCATCTCACATTGGTCACCACGATGACCTTCACCCCCCAGCTCTTCCACTGCCTCTACTACTTGCACCTCCACTGCATCTGCACCATCGCCACCATGACCTGCCATTACTATTATTTCTGTCACCTGCATCACCATCATCACTATTCTCCTCCTTCTCATGACTTCCACCATGCTCACCTCTTCGTTGCCATCTTTCCTCTATGACATTTGCATTACCTCTGTCATCTGCACTTCACCCACAGCATCACACCCAAGATCACCCCACTGTCACCGTCATCACTGCCGCCACTACCACCACCTCCGTTATGTTTGTCCTTGCCACTAGCATGGGCACCATCTCCTCCAAGCCCGTTTCACCTCTGTTGTTCCCACATCACCCACAGCATCACACCCAAGATCACCCCACTGTCACCGTCATCACTGCCGCCACTACCACCACCTCCGTTATGTCTGTCCTTGCCACTAGCATGGGCACCATCTCCTCCAAGCCCGTTTCACCTCTGTTGTTCCCACCATGTCTACTGCTCACATCACCACCATTAGCAGGCACCTCACCACCCTCGGCTCCACCTCTGCCACCTTCTTAACTATTTCCAACTCTATCATTTCCACCGGTCACTCTCCCCTTGCCTCCACCACCTCCACCATTCCTCTCACCTCCATTCTCCCCCAAAGCTCAGTGCCTGGCATTGAACCTGGGGTTTGGGCAAGGAGCCCAGTCAGAGAAGAACCTTCTGCCTGGCTGACACACCCCCTGCCCAGATTTCTCAGAGCCGAGCATCAACAAGCCAGGTGTCCAAACAATCCCTTCTACTGACCCGAGAGCTGACCATTGCTCAGGATGTTTCTGACAGGAGACAATTTGGCCCTCCCTGTCAGCCATGCCTGTACCTAAAGAGACAGCTGCTGTCTGGTTGAAGGATCGAGACCATTAATCCGGGGCTGCCCTTGTTTGCATAATGATTGCAGACATTTGCATGCCATTTGCTCCCAGCCTCTGAGTGCTGCACTGTGGGTATTTGGGTACCATTTGCATATCACTGCAGGTGAGGGTCAGGCCTTTGAGACTTGGGCACTTATTAATTCCCTAAAGAGATTCATTTATGTGCTTGTTCAGAAAAGAACTTGGAATGCTTAATTCTGGAGTCGTTCAGCTGTAAGGCGGGAAGGTGGGGAGGTCGAGTCCAGAGCCTGTGGAGAGGGGGCAGCCAGAGGCTTTGGTGTGGTCCACGGAGGAGCATTAGTGGCAGGTTAGCTTCAGAGACAAGCTCTGCTCCTTGGTGTCAGTTCAGGACAGCACCTGCACAGCCACTCCTGTCCCCTCTGGGCCATAGTCCACCTATTGTGAGACCTTGGCAAGTGCCTCCTGTCCCAGGCTTTGGACTCCCTCTCTGTGGAAGGAAGGGGTCAGACCAGCTGATCACTAATCCCCCATCAGCAGGCTCCTGCTCTGAACTCAGGGGTTCTTATCCCCGACTGCATTTTTAGAATCACCTGGGGAGATATTAAAAAATACCAGCACCCTGGCCCCACCCCCAGATATTCTGATTTAATTGTTGGGCCCTGGGCATTGGTTATTTTTGAAAAGCTCCCCTGGTGATTCTAATGTGCAGCCCTGACTAGACTAAAAGCTGTTGTTCACGGCTCCCCCTCCGGCCCTGCCGCCAGCCTCCTCATTTCCAACTGCTAATCTCTTCCCCCTGCCAGGTCCACCTAGCCCCTGGGTCTGGCAGGACAGTTTGGAGCTACTGCTTTCATTTGAGGTCTCAGAAATAAGTCTTGTCCCCTCCTGGGTGGTGTGGCTGATGGCCGGCAAGGAGCAGAATAGCACTTGATGCTCACTGGCAATTCCCCTCTCTTCGCCGTGGTCTTACTCCACCCCATCTCCCCACCACTGGGGAGGGGTCTGCAGGGGCAGAGGGAAGGAGGTGAATCCCGCACAGCTCTCCCCACCCCCAGCTCCCGGAGCTGGTGCTGGTCTGGCACACGCACTGGCCTGAGCCTGGCCTCCCGGGCTTCCTGCTGCCGTTCCCAAGCCTGAACTGCCAGCCTGGCTTGGCTCCCTCATGCTCACCCCTGCAGCTGATTTCCTCGTGACCTCAGAGCCCCAGCCCAGCCGGCGTCCTGGAGGAGGAATGTAGCAGGAATGTCCAGAGCAGCCTGAACTTTGTTTCAAAACAAGATGCAGTGAACAGGGCTGTATTTTTAGCCTTCTGCAAACTTACCGGGACAGAACAGGCATAGAGAAGGGTAACAGAAGTAGGATAAACCCTCCTGCACCCATGCCTCCCTCCACCCCCACCAATAGTCAAGCCCTGGAACATCTCGGCCCACCTGTGGATCCTCAGTTGCCAAGGGCAGGGTGGCCTGTGAGGTGAGGGCCTGCCCTGGAAAGGACCAGACAGGACACTCAGGTGTGGGCTGTGGGGGAGATGTGGGCAGGGAAAGAGGTAAACATGGGAGCTGTCCCAGCACCAGAACTGTGGTGGTAACAGTGGGGGCTCTGGGGTTTGCCTGTCAGTGTTCACATCCTGACTTTGCCATCACTAGCCATGTGATCTAGTGCTTAGGTTCCTCACCAGAAACAAGAGGGTGGTGATTGCACCTGTCTTTTGAATATGAGGACTCTGAGAGATAAAGCCTGTGGAGTGCTTAGCACAGGGCTTGGAACATAGTCATTATTCAATAAGTACAGCTGTGATTACTGTGAGGGTTGGGGCCTCATGCCCTTGTCCCTGACCTCCTGGAGCTCCAGCCCACTCCTGGTCTTTTGGGCTGGGTCCTGGGCAGTGGAGGCCCTTCCTACCAGCTGTGTCCTTTCCCCTGCAGGGAAAGGGTATCCATCCTCTTCACTGGTCACGGGTCTGGTGGCTTCAGACCAGGACTGGTCTCTGCTGCCAGCCTGAGGATGAGCTTAGAAGCCCACTTCTTTTCTCCCTTTTTGAGGGGAGAAATGCAGACCCCGGGGCCCAGAGAACTTGGAGCTTTATATATGGTGATTCTGGGTAGTTGTTAGTGGGTGCAGAGCCATTATCCTAGCTCCAGGAACAAAGAGTGGGCTTGAGGTCAATCAAGGTAGCCAGAGAAAGGGGAATGAATGAATAAATTCTCCAGGGAAGAGGCTTAGAAGAACAGTCAAAGAGGGAGAGGTGGGAGTGAGATCATAGAAAGAACACAGCCAATCCAAGCTTTCATATCAGGCCCAGGGCCGAGTTTTGGAAAGCTTGGATAGGGCCTGGGTGTTTCCATTCTCTTTATGTCTATGCTCATGGCCACTGTGACTCATTTAAAGACATTATGTTTAGGTCTTGCTTGTTGGAAGTGTGCTGGGCACTAACTTTTCCAGAATGAAGTAATCCCTCTTTTCATTTCCACCATGATTGCCATCACCACCAACACCATCACCCATATTAACAGAGAGTGGGCATCCCAGAGCCTTCCCCTCTGTGGTCCCCCTCAAAGCTCCCCTTGAATCTTACATCATTCCTTATGCTACCTGCAAGGAGTTCCATTGTAGACACTCAAAAAGCTTTTGTTGGCTGAACGAAAGTCAGCACTATTACCGCCACCAGCATTGACCTCTTCATCATCACCATTGCCACTGACATCACCGTGACCACCAACTCCATCAGCATAAATGACATCACACTTCTGCTGCCAACACTACTACATCATTGACATCATCACCATCATGGACATCACCACCACGACCATCACCAACCACCACCACCATCACTAACCTCACTGACGTCACCCTCACCACTGCCACCATCACCATTGACACTACTACCATCGTCCTCACTGATAACTACCACAGTTATTCACCACCATCATTACTAACATCATGATCCCTCCCGCATTATAAACATAACCATCATCAATGACATCACCACCATCATCACTGAGATCCTCACAACCATGGCTATCACCACCACCACCACTAATTTATCTTCTCTCCTAGAAACATGCTCTTCTCCTTCAGAACACCAAAGGGAATGTTTAACTGTGTGTTCTTTAAGGTGATTATCTGGTCCCCACTCAACTCTAAGTTCCCGCATTATAAACATAACCATCATCAATGACATCACCACCATCATCACTGAGATCCTCACAACCATGGCCACCACCACTAATTTATCTTCTCTCCTAGAAACATGCTCTTCTCCTTCAGAACACTAAAGGGAATGTTTAACTGTGTGTTCTTTAAGGTGATTATCTGGTCCCCACTCAACTCTAAGTGTAATGGCAACAGAGATTTTGTCTCTTTTTTCCAAACTGTTGAATTTTAGTACCTGGACAGCAGGCAACCCACATAAGTACTTGCTATGATCTGAATATTGGTGTGCCCCCCAAATTTATGCCCGAACCTAATACCTATAGTATAGTGATAGTATTAAGAGGTGAGGGGGCCTTTTGGGAAATGATTAAGCCATGGGGGCTCCATCCTTATGAATGGGACTCATGCCCTTATAAAGGAGGTAGAAGGGAGACACTTTGCCCCCCTTCTGCCATGTGAGGACACAATAACACGGCACCATCTTGGAAGCAGAGAGCAAACCTTCACCAGACACAGAATCTGCTGGCACCTTGATCTTGGACTTCCCAGCCTCCAGAACTGTGAGCAATAAGTTCCTGTTGTTTATAAATCACCCCATCTGAGGTATTTTTTTATAGCAGCCCAAACAGACCAACACAGTACTCAATAAATGTGTGTTGAAATAAACTATTTAGATTCCTGTTGTTTATAAATCACCCCATCTGAGGTATTTTTTAATAGCAGCCCAAACAGACCAACACAGTACTCAATAAATGTGTGTTGAAATAAACTATTTAGACCCACACAGTTCCTATCATAAAGCAAATATAAGCTCTAGTATTTCGGTGTTTCCCATAGTTCTGTCTCTGGACTGGATCTTACTAGAAAAAAATAATACTGGGTTATGTAAATGACAAACTAGTGAGAAGACACCCATGCAGGCTTCAGGACATGCACAGCCACAGTGTGGGAAGATCCTAATCCACAGTCCACTGGCTGGCAGGGCTGCAGGTGAGCTGAGAGAGGATTGGCTCCTTCCTTCCATGATTTCATCACCTGGGATTTTTCTGAACCTGGATCAATTTAGTGTCATGACTTAACCCACTTCATTTTTCAGACCTAACAGAGATTTTCAAACATGCTCACTAGTAAGCCAGAGATTCCTTGGAGGTACCAGAGAGAATGATATGAAATTCAAGGCGGGGGAGCGGGGCTTGAGGAGGATCACAGAGGGGAGGGCTCTGTGATCTCCACCCAAACTTCATTCACTGGGCTCCTGGGAAGGACTGTGTAACGATGGGGCTCCACTGACTTCGAAAACAGGTCTGGAAAGAGTTGGTCTAGAAGGTGAGTTCTTGAATTTTTTGGTTTTAAGTAGATGTTTGGCATTCTGTGTATGTCCCAACCAAAAATCATAGGCCAACTAATGCCACCAGCCAGAAGACCATTAGAAAATGCACATCTGATGTTTCCATTGACTCTTCTCTTCCTAAGGCCAAGGTTAACTTAGCAAGATGTGTTTTTCTCTGGTTGTTTGGCAAAATGCAAACACAGTTTCATTCTTGGAGAACTGTATTCCATGCAAGGACACATATTTAATTAAACTGTCTCAGGAAAATAAAGCTAAGGAGAAGCAGTATAGGAATTTACACCCATGTACCTTCCTGCCCTGCAAACACCAGCTCTTTAGCCATGAGGAAAAGACATTGTTGGGGACGGGGGACAGGGCCCTACTCTTCAGCACCCCAACCCTCCCATACCCCTCCAGCAAAGTTGCAGCAGCTAAAAGGGTCAGAGCCAGCCATGGATGGGAAATTGTCACCTGAGGGGGAGGAAAAGACTGGACTCTAATTGAGGACATAAAGCCTTTCGAGTGATGGTCACTGAGAATGACAGGATGAGAGCGGAAGGGAGGAGTGGTTAGCTGAAGAGTGAGAAGGATGGTTAAGTCACCCTGAGGACCAGGGTCCACAGCAAAACCAATGGGTCCCTCTTGCCCATCCATCAGCCCTCCTGAAAAAAAATGCGACTGGGCAGAGCTGTGTATGTGAGTGTGTGTGTGTTGGGGTTAGCTCTAGGGACACCTAGCCAGCCCCAACCCCTCTGCAGACTCAGCCCATTCTGGCCAATCTTCATGCCTGCCCTCAGGGAACCCCTCAGAGAGGCCAGCCAGAGCACAGGGCAGGCGGGACAGGGGGCTTGGGGCCGTGGCATAGCCCAGGGGGAGCAGGACACTGGGCAGAGCTGTGTATGTGAGTGTGTGTGTGTTGGGGTTAGCTCTAGGGACACCTAGCCAGCCCCAACTCCTCTGCAGACTCAGCCCATTCTGGCCAATCTTCATGCCTGCCCTCAGGGAACCCCTCAGAGAGGCCAGTCAGAGCACAGGGCAGGCGGGACAGGGGGCTTGGGGCCGTGGCATAGCCCAGGGGGAGCAGGAGGGACATGCCTCTGCCCCAGGGCAACATGGACTGCCTGGGCAAG
The DNA here is from genome assembly GCF_000696425.1 of Galeopterus variegatus. Taxonomy (NCBI): domain Eukaryota; kingdom Metazoa; phylum Chordata; class Mammalia; order Dermoptera; family Cynocephalidae; genus Galeopterus; species Galeopterus variegatus. The sequence goes on from NW_007733822.1 coordinate 104,003, forward strand.
GGCAAAGACTGGC
>NW_007733823.1:0-1337 GCF_000696425.1 Galeopterus variegatus
CACTCTCCTGAGTGAGCCATGGGCCGGCCCCACAATTTTAAAAAATTACTCTCATACTTTCCAGTTTCTTTGTATGCTTTGTGTTTTTGTTTTTGTTGTTGTTGTTTGTTTTTTTGTAACTGGATATTTCAGATATTATAATGGGGTAACTCAGGAAATCAGATTTTCCCCCTCCTCAAAAATTTCTCATTTTGCTTGTAGAGGGTTGCAGCCATCCATTTACTTAATAACTTTTTCCAACTATTTTTTGGCAACATGTGTATTACTTGTTGTTTGTGTTCACTGAAGTTTGTTTTATTATATCTAATGTCAGCATNAGTAGTTATTTATACCAGTGTTTTCTGTTTCTCTTTATGGCTTTAAGTTACTATCTAATGTCCTTTCACTTAAGCCTGAAAGACTTAATTAAGTATTTGTAGGCAGGTCTAATAGTAACAAACTACTTCAGCTTTAAAAAAAAAAATCTTGAAATGTTTTAAATTTATTTTTTATTTTTGAAGGTTTTTTTTTTTTTTTTGCCAAATATAGATTTCTTGGTTTTCAATTTTTTACTTTCAGGACTTTACATGTGTCATTTCAATGTTTTCTGGTTGCTGTTGAGAAATTACTATTAACTTTATTGAAGATTCTTTACACATGACAAGTAGCTTCTCTCATTGCTTTTAAGATTCTCTCTTTGTCTTTGTATTTTGACAATATGACAATAATATGTCTCAGTATGGATCACTTTGAGTTTATCCAGCCTGGAGTTAAATGTACTTCTTGGATTTGTATATTTATGTTTTTCATCAAATCGAAGACATTTTTGGCCATTATTTTCTCAATCATTTTTTATGCTCCTTTCTTCTCTTTCTGGGAATCCAATGTGTATGTTGGTATGCTTGAGGTGTGTTAGGCTCGTTTTTATGCATTCTTTTTTATTCATTCTTTTCTTTCTGCTCCTCAAACTGGATTATTTCAACTACTTGATTTTCAAGTTCACTGATTCTTTCTTATTTCTTCTCAAATCTGCCATTGAACACCTATAGTAAATTATCATTACAGCTATTGTACTTTTCAGCTCCAGAATTTCTCCTTGGCTTCTTTTTATTATATTTCTTTATTGACATTCCTTATTTGTTCATACATTAGTCTCCTGTTTTCCTTTAGTCCCTTTTCCATGATTTCCTTTAGCTTATTGAGCATATTTAAAATAGTTATTTTAATGTCTTAACTAGAAATTCTAATATCTATACTTCTTCAAAGATGGTTTCTGTCAAATTCTTTTTTCCCTGTGAATAGGGCATTAAAAGGTACTTCAAAAAATTTATGGAAATATTTGTATTATCTTTTAACAA
>NW_007733823.1:2665-10878 GCF_000696425.1 Galeopterus variegatus
GGTCCACTGAGTGATGCTGCTTCAGTCCAAGAGGGTAGAAACCAAAGCAAGCATCTGTGCTGGTAACTTAGGAAACCACTAGACCAACCAAAACACACACCACCAAATTTGGGGGGACAAAGTCCTTACTCCCTTCCTTGGCAATAGTTTCTCAGATATGATACCAGAAGCACAAACAACAACAACAAAAAATAGGTGAACTGGATTTCATCAAAACTTAAAAATTGTGTATCCACACATACTTTCAAGAGAGTGAAAAGACTACCCAAAGAGTAGAAGAAAATATTTGCAAATCATACATCTAAGAGTCTAGTATTCAGAATACATAAAGAACTCTTACAAGTCAACAAGAGGAAGACAAACAATTCAATTTAAAAATGGGCCAGGTGCTTGAATAGACATTTCTTCAAAGAAGATATACAAATGGACAACAAGCTCATGAAACGATGTTCAACATTATTAGTCATCAGGAAAATGCAAATAGAAACCACAATGGCATACCACCTCATACCCAGTAGGGTGGCTATAATAAAGAAAAAATAATAATAATAACAAGTGTTGGCCAGAATGTGGAGAAACTAGAACCCTTGTACATTGCTGGTGGGGATGTAAAATGGTGCTACCACTGTGGAAAATAGTTTGTGGTTCCTCAAAAATTAAACACAGAATTATCATATTACCTTGCAGTTCCCTCCCAGATATACACCTGAAAGAACTGAACAGATGTTCAAGCAAAAATCATGTACACATATTCATAGCAGCACTGTTCACAATCACCAAAAAGTGGAAATGAATTGAATGTCCATTAATGCATGTATGGACAAACAAAATGTTGTGTATCCATATGATGGATTATTATTCAGCCTTAGAAAGGAATGACTACTGATATATGCTACAACATGGATGAACCTCAAAAACATGATGCACAGTGAGAGAAGCCAGACACCAGGTTGTATATTGTATGGTTTCATTTATATGAAATGTTCACGATCGGCAAATTCACAGGGACAGAAAGCAGGTTAGTACTTACCAGAGGGTGGGAGAAAAAAAGGAGTGACTGCTGAATAAATGTGAGGTTTCTGTTTGTGATGGTGATGATAAAATACTTCTAGAGCTAGACAGTGGTGATGATTACAGAATACTGTGATGTACTGGAAGCCACTGAATTGTGCACTTTAAAATGGTTGAAATAATAAATTTTATGTCATGTATTCAACATTGTTGAAAAAAATTAAATACCTAAATGGAGAAACATACCATGTTCATGGATTGGAAGTCTTAATATGTTGTTAGGATGCAATATGACCCAAAGCAATCTATAAATTCAGTGCAACCCCTGTCAAAATCTCAATCTCATTTTTTTTTGCAGATATAGAAATCCTAATCTAAAATTCATACAGAATCACTAGGGATCTCAAAAAGCCAAAACAATCTTGAAAAGGAAGAACAAAGTTGGAAGACTTGCACGTCTTGATTTCAGAACTTACTACAAAGCTACAGTAATCAAAACAGTGTGGTACTGGAATGAAGAGTGATATTTAAACCAATGGAATAGAAGTAAGAGTTCAAAAATAATCCCATACATCTATGGTGAACTGATTTTCAATAAGGGTGTTAAGACCTTTCAATGGAAAAAAGGATGGTGTTTTTAACAAATGTTACTTGGACATCAATATTGATACACAAAAGAATGAGCAGGTGCCTTACTTGACACCATTATATAAAACTTAAAACAGATCAAAGACCTAAATGTAAGAACTAGAACCATAAAACTTTCAGAATAAAACACAGCGATAATTCTTCATGACCTTGGATTTGGCAAAGGATTCTTAGATGTAACACCAAAAGCACAAGCAACAAAAGAAATAACAGATAAATTGGACCTCATCAAATTAAAACTTTTGTGTATCAAAGAACACTATCAAGAAAGTGAAAAGACAGCCTAAAAAATGAAAGAAAATATTTTCAAAGTATATACCAGATAAGGATCTTGTATTCAAAATACATAAACTTATAACTCAACAACAAAAAGACAAAAACCTAATTAAAATTGGAATTTGAATAGACATTTTTCCAAAAAAGATATACAAATTGGCTACAAAGCATATAAAAAGATGGTCAACATCATTAGTCATTAGGTAGTGCAAATAAAAAGCCACATTGAGATACCACTTCATATTTACTGGGTTGATCACACTTCAAAACAAACAAACACATAAAACCAGAGATAACAAGCGTTGGTAAGAATGTGGAGAAACTGGAATCCACCTACACTGCTGGTGGGAATGTAAAATGGTACAGCTGCTGTGAAAAATGGTTTGGTAATACATCCAAAGAGTTAAAAATAGGTACTTAAATAAGTACATGGACATACATGTTCAGAGCAGCATCAATCACAATAGTCAAAACATGGAAACAGACCAAACGTTCATCAATGGATGAATAGATACACACATTTTAGTATTGTTCAGCCACAAAAAGGAATGAATTATAAGAATAGAAGTTGCAGTGTGGGTGAACCTTCAAAATTTTATGCTAAATGAAATTAGCCAGACAGAGAAGGGCACACATTGTGTGACTCCATTTATATAAAATATCCAGAATAGGCAAATCCATAAAAACAGAAAGTAGATTTACAGTTGACAGGGGCTGAGGGGAGCAGGTTATGGGGGAACAGTTCTTAATGGGTACAGGGTTTTACCTTGGAGTGATGGAATGTTTTAGAACTAGAGAGTAGTTGCACAAAACTGTGAATGTACTAAATGCAACCAAACTGTTCACTTTAAAATTGTTAATTTTGCTTCCGGTCAAGATGGCAGAATAGATGGTCCCCAGTGTCACTCTCTCCCACAAGTCAACCAATTTACAACTATTAAAAAGCAATGACAGCCAAGCTGGGGCCACTAGGGCTCAGGGGAAGAGAAGGAGAGACCTATGGAGTTCATGAAGGCGGGAGAAGCCACGATGAGAGAAAGAAAAAACTGCTCTGACTGTTTCATGCTGCCGCTGCTTTAAGGCTGGAGCTGCTGAGCACATGGAGCAGAAGCCAGCAAAAAGCTACAGCTGTGCCTTTCAGATGACGTTGCTTGGATGCATCAGGGGAGAAGAGGGCCTTCGTGTCCCCCAGGCCAGCAGTACCACCAACAGGGTTCTTGTAGACCCACATAGGACCGAGGGGCCACAACAACTGAAAAAAAGGAGCCACTCAGAGGCTGGTGAGTCATTGCAAGGGACCAGAGCACAGCCTGTCCTGTGGGAAGTGTTTGGAGCATGGGTGGTGGGGGAAATAACCCCACTGGGGGATCACTGGGACACAACATGGACAGCTGATCTCTCCCCAGTCAGTGCAGGACCACTCAGAGGAGACTGGTCAGTAATATAGAATTGCAAGGGCTGCAGTTTGATGAAATGACTCAGGCCCAGACCAGTGTTTCTACACAACCCAGGCGCACCAGATTTCACCAGATCTGGAAGTATCTATAAAGTCAACTATTAAAACCTGAGCTGCACAAAAAGCCTTCCCCAGGGAATGAGCAGCAAAGCAACAATTTAACTCAACCACTGAGCTCAAGTACTGGTCCCCACAGGAAGTCCCCCCATTTTAGAAGTAACCAAAGGACAACAAATTAGTTCCAGTGCAGAGTTTAAGTGGTGGGAACAGCAAATAATCCAACACAGAACGGATAGCAAAATCAAAGTACCCACAACCAGAGACAAAGTTTGATAACTAGTAAAGGTCATTTCACCAAAGAACACCTATAACACCGAGAAGGACCTGAAGTCCCCTGGGCTACCAAGCCAGGAAGGGAAAAAGGCCAGAGGCCTCAGAAATGCCCCCTGACATCCACAACCAGTTCTGAGGATGGGAGCCTCAGGCCTCGGCCACACCCCACTGACAAATGCAACCACCCCAGCAACGACCACAGAGCAGCCACAGGAAAAGCCCCAGGCTCTCCTGAGCCGGGGCAATGGGGGTTGAGGGTCTCCACCACACCACCCCCCACACACTCAACCAGCCCAGTGACAACCATCAAGCCTCAGCAAAAAGGGCCCCAGGTTTCCAAGCTGGGGTGGTGGGGGGCGAGAGCTGTTACCACACCCCCTGACATCTGCACCCAGCCTGGCAATGACCAAGCCACCACTGGAAGTCCCCAAGTCTCCCCTGTGGGAATGGGGGGTGCCACAGGCCTCAATCCTGCCCCTCCTGCTTCCTCCTCCTTCCATCCCATTTCCTTCCCTCTTCCCCTCTCCCCCTCCCTCCCAACTGCTGTGCAACATCACAGAATGTAAAAAAATAATATTAATAAAATTAAAAAAGAAAATGAATTTTATGTTTTGTGAATTTTACCGTAATAAATTATTGGGGGGAATATGGACAAATGAAATGTCCAGTTCTCAGTTCCACATGTGACGAACTTGGAGATTGTGACTTCATCCTAACAATACGTTAAAAGCTAAACAAACTGAAAAATCAGCTCTTAAATTCGTAAGAGTACCGAGGTCACAGGTCAAACCACTGCTCCCAAAATTGGAGAGAGACAAAGGCAGACACAGAACAACTTACAAAAACCTCCAGAGGAACCAGCGCCAGGGTAGGAAAACCTGATGTGTAACTGATGGATTGCTGGAGGCTGGGTGTGGCAAGTATGAGAGTTAAAAACTCCAGGGAGACCCAGTCATGGGGGGGCTCACATTTTTTGAGTTTTACCTCCAAGAGCCTTAACAAACTCTCACAGCAAATATCCGAGACAGATCACCTTGAGCTTCCACTAGTGGGAGGGGAAAAAGAACTACTTTGAAATACTCCAGAGCATTGTGTTCTTCTTAAAAAGGACTGCCTCAGGAGAAACTAGTTAACCAGCGCCTAATGCACTGGGATTTTGTCAGAACCTAATTGGACTGGGAGAAGGAAAATACTCAACTCTAGCCAGCTCTAACTTTCCATGTGAGAAAAGGATAATAACCATTGCCAGCCCACTCTTGCCATCCTGTCCCACCTAAAGGGAGAGAAAAAACCCAGAGAAACAGTTGTGACACTCACAGTCCAGAGGCATAAGCTCACTCAGAAAGGCTGAGACCCAACCACAGGACTGTAGAACGTTTCCTGTCCCCCCACACCTCACTAGCATGTGACTAAAGGCCGATTTACAGCAGTTCCTTCCATCCAATGCACTGTAACCAGCTAGCAGGAAAAAACTACAAGATATGCTAAAAGGCAAAGAGCAGTTTGATGGAGACAGAACAAACATCAGAAACAGACATGGCAGAGATGTTGGAAGTACCAGCAAATTTAAAACAATGATGATCGATATGCTAAGGAATAATTAGCAGGCAAGAGCAGATGAGCAATGTAAACAGAGATGGAAATCCTAAAAAAAAGCCAAAAAGCAGTGCTAAGGATCAAAAACAGTGTACTAGAAACAGAGAATGCCTTTGATGGGCTTATTACTAGACTGGGTTATGGCTGAGTAAAGAAACTCCAAGCTTGAGGATAAATCAACAGAAACCTTCAAAACCGAGAATCAAAGAGAACAAAGACTGAAAAAAAAACCAGAATAGGAGATCAAAGAACTGTGGAACAATTACAAAAGGTGTAACATACACATAATGGGAATAGCAGAAGAAAAAGAGAGAAAGGAAGAGATACTTGAAACAATAATGACCACAAATTTTTTCAAATTAATATCAGACATCAGATCACAGATCCAAGATGCTCAGAGAACACCAAGCAGGTTAAATGACCAAAAGAAAACAAAAAACAAATAAGCCCTACACATGGGCATATAATTTTCAAACTACAGAAAATCAAAGATTAAAAGAAATCAAAGGAAATAATACCTTACCCATAGGAAAGCAAAGATAAGAATTACATGTGACTTCTCTTCAGAAACCATGAAAGCAAGAAGAGAGTGGAGTAAAATATTTAAGGTGTTGAGAGAGAGAAAAAAAGAACCCACCAAACTAGAATACTGTGTCCTGCAAAAATATCCTTCAAAAGTGAAGACATTCTCAGACAAACAAAAATTGAGTGAATTCATTGCCGGTAGACCCACCTTGCAAGACATGTTAAAAGAAGTACTTTAGAGAGAAGGAAAGTCATGTAGGTCAGAAACTTCGATCTACTTAAAGAAAGGTAGAACATCAAAGAAGAAATAATGTAAAATAAAACCTTTTATTTATCTTATTCTTTTTTATTTTTATTTATTTATTTATTTTTCCCTTTTGTCTTTTTTCGTGACCGGCAACAGATCCCAACCCTCAGTGTCGCGCCCGTACCGGACCGGGACTGGCAACGGGATCGCAATCCTTGGTGTTGCTCCCGCACCTCGCTCAGCCAGTGAGCGACCGGTCTGTATGTGGGATCCGAACCCTCGGCGGGAGCGCTACTGCGCTTCCCAAGTGGCACACCATAGCAGTGCGCCACCGGGCCAGCCCCATTTATCTTATTCTTAATTGAGCTATGGGATAATTGTTCAGAATAAGAGCAACCATATATTTAATTATATGTAAGTGTTTATATCATACAACAATGCATTTAATTATATATGATTACATATAACAACACTTAATCATATATATAATTATATGTAACAATGTACTTATATATAAATACTTACATATGCTTATATAAGTGAAATGAATGACAGCAATGGTACAAGGGATGGGAGGGAAGAATTAGGCTTATTATGTTATTATAAGGTACTCATATTACCTGTGAAGTGGCATAGTATTATTTGAAAGTGGGCTTTGATTAGTTGTAAATGTGTATTTCAAGATCTAGGACAACCACTAAAATACTTTTTTTTTTTCCTTTTTTGTCTTTTTTTGTGACCGGCAATGGATCGCAACCCTCGGTGTTGCGCCCGCACCTCGCTCAGCCAGTGAGCAGCCGGTCTGTATGTGGGATCCGAACCCTCGGCGGGAGCGTCGCTGCACTCCCAAGCAGTGCACTGTAGCAGTGCGCCACCGGGCCGGCCCCTACTAAAAAACTTTTTAAAAAGAAGTATAGTTGATATACTTATAAAGGAGAGAAAATGGAATCATGGGCCGGCCTGGTGGCGCACTGCTACAGTGTACCGCTTGGGAGCGCAGCGACGCTCCCGCCGAGGGTTCGGATCCCACATACAGACCGGTTCCTCACTGGCTGAGCGAGGTGCGGGCGCAACACCGAGGGTTGCGATCCGGCACAGCACCAAGGGTTGCGATCCCGTTGCCGGTCCCGGTCCGGTGCGGGCGCGACTCTGAGGGTTGCGATCCATTGCCGGACACGAAAAAAGACAAAAAGGAAAAAAAAAAAAAAGAAAATGGAATCATATAAAATGCTCAATTCAAACCACAATCGCAGGGGCTAGCTGGTTAGGTCAGTTGGTTAGAGCGTGGTGCTGATAACAGCAAGGTCCAGGGTTTGATCCATATACCAATCAGCCACCAAACAAAACAAAAATAAAAAACAGAAGTGGTAGAAAAAGAGTGGGAGACATAAATAGGAACAAAGAATAAGGGCAACAAATAGAAAACAGCATATAGATAGATAGATAGATAGATAGATAGATAGATAGATAGATAGTAGATATTATTAATCCAATTATAGCAATAATTGCTTTGAACATCAATGGTCCAGATGTAGCAATTAAAAGACAGTGATTGTCAGAGTAGATAAAAAACAAGACTCAATTATATGTTGCCTACCACAAACCCACTTTAAATATAAAGACATATAGATTAAAAGTAAATGGATAGAGAAAGACCTACCATGCTGCTATGGCCTAAATGTATCCCTCAAAATTTCATGCGTTGGAAGCTTGATCCCCATTGTAACAGTTTTAAGATTGTGGGACATCAGACTATGACAGTGTTGAAAGGTGGGGTCTTTAATAGGTGAATAGATTGTGAGGACCGTTCCCCTGGCAATGAATTGATCCACTCATGGAGTAATATGTGTGGTTCAGATGGCTTCAAAAAGAGAGCAGTGAGGAGGCTAACTCTCTCTTGCTCAGTCCATTCTCACCATGTGACATCCTCGTTACCATGGAACCCTGAAGAGAGTTCCCATCCAGAAGAAAGCCCTCATCAGATGTGTTCTCTGGACTTTGGACTTCCCAGACTCCAAAACTTTTAGAAATAAATTTCATTTTCTTAAAAATTACCCAGTTTCACGGGCCGGCCCGGTGGCGCACTGGAGAGTGCGCCACTTGGGAGCGCGGCGGCGCTCC
>NW_007733823.1:11816-18141 GCF_000696425.1 Galeopterus variegatus
ACAACAGAGCATCAAAATATGTGAGGCAAAAACTGATAGAAGTGCAAGGAGAAATAAATGAGTCCACTATTGTAGCTGGAGACTTCAACACCACTCTATCAGAAACGAACAGATCCAGCAGACAAAAAATCAGTAATTCAACACCACTATTAATAACTGGATGTAATTGAAATCTATAGATTACTTCATTCAATGACAACAGAATACACATTTTTTTTTTTCCAGGATCACATGGATCATTCGCCAGCATAGATCATACTCTGGGCCATAAAATACACCTTTACAAATTTTAAAAAATAGAAATCATATAATATCTGCTTTCAGACAATAGTGAATTTAAGCTAGAAATTGGTAACAGAAAAATAACTGGAAAATCCCAAAATATATGGAGGTTAAACAACACACTTCTAGATAACACATGGATCAAAGAAGAAATCTCAAGAAAAATTTTAAAATATTTTGAAGTAAATGAAAATGAAAACACAATTTACCAAAATTTGTGAACTGCAATGAAAACCATGCTGAGAGACATTTATAGCATTGAACTCATATATTAGAAAAAAAGAAAGATCTAAAAATCAATGACCTAAACTTACACCTTAGGAAAACTAGAAAAAGAAGAGCAAATTAAATCCAAAGGAAGCAGAAGAAAAGAAATAATAAAAAATTAGAGTGGAAATCAATGAAATTGAAGGCAAAAAATTGATAGAAAAAATCAATGAAACTGAAAGCTGGTTCTTTGAAAAGATCCATAGAACCGATAAGCCTCTAGCTAGGCTAAGAAAAAAAAAAGGAAGACACAAGTTATTAATATTAATTGATAAAATTTTCTTTGCGTAGAAACTGCAACAAAAGAAAACTAAAGACCAATATCTTTCATGAACATAGATTCAAAAATCCTCAACAAAATATTAGCAAATCAAATCCAACAATGTACAAAACATTGTCCCAGGTATTCAAGGCTGGTACAACATATGAAAATCAATTAATGTAATCCATCACATCAATAGGCTAAAGAAGAAAAATTACATTTCATATCAATAGATGCAGAAAAAGCATTTGACAAAGTCCAACACCCCATTCCTGATAAAAACTCTCAGTAAACTTGGAATAGAGGGGAACGTCCTCAACTTGATAAATAATATCTACAAAAAACTTATAGCTAACATCCTTTTTACTGATGAAAAACTAGAAGTTCTCCCTCTAAGATCAGGAACAAGGAAGGGATGTCCCCTCTCACACTGTTTTCAACATTGTACTGGAAGTCCCAATGCAATAAGGCAAGAAAAAGAAATAAAAGGTATACTGATTGGGAAGGAAGAAACAAAACTGTCTTTGTTTGCAGATGATGTGATTATCTATGTAGAAAATTTTAAAAATTGACAAAAAAATCTAGAGCAAAGCATTAATACATTGCAAGATACAAAGTTGATATTCAAAGACAATCACTTTCCTATATACTAGCAACAAACAAGTAAAATTTGAAATTTAAAACAACACCATTTACATTATCATCCTCAAAAACAAAATACTTAGGCATAAATACAACAAAATGTGATCCATAAGAGGAAAACTACAAAACTCTGTGGAAAGAAGTTGATGAAGAACTAGATAAATGGAGAGATATTCCATATTTATGGATAGGAAGACTCAATATTGTCAAGATGTCAGTTTTTCCCAACTCTATCTACAGATTCAATGCAATCTCAATCAAAATTCCAGGAAGTTATTTTGTGGATATTGACAAATTGATTCTAAAGTTTAAATGGAGAGGCAAAAGACCCAGAACAGCCAACACAATATTGAAGGACAAGAACAAAGTTGGAGAACTGACTCTACCCAACTTCAAGACTTACTATAAAGCTTCAGTATTCAAGACAGTGAGGTATTGATGAAAGAATAGACAAATAGATCAATGGAACAGAATAGAGAGCTCAGAAATAGAACTACATAAATATGGTCAACTGATCTTTCACAAAGGAACAAAAACAACACAATGGAGAAAAGACAGTCATTTCAATAGATGGTGCAGGGACAAGTGGACATTTGTGTACAAAAAAAATTAATCTAGACACAGATCTTACACCCTTCACAAAAATTAACTCAAAATGGATAGCAGACCTAAATGTAAAACACAAAGTATAATCCTAGAAAATAACATAGGAGAAAAATCTAGATGGCTCTGGGTTTGGTGATGCTTTTCAGAAAAGACATCAAAGGCACAATCCATGAAAGAAAGAATTGATAAGCTGAACTTCATTAAAATTAAAAATTTCTGCTCTGCAAAAGACAATGTCAAAAGAATGAAAAGACAAGCCACAGACTGGGAGAAAATATTTGCAAAAGACATAACTGATAAAGGATTGTCGTTCAAAACATACAAAGAACTCTTCAAACTCAATAAGAAAACAAACAACCCAATTAAAAAAATGGGTGCGAGATCTGAACAGACACCTGACCAAAGAAGATATAAAGATGGCAAATAAGCATAAAAGATGTTCAACATTGAATGTCATTAGAGAAATGCGAATTAAAACAATGAGATACTGTTGTACCCCTGTGTGAATGGCTAAAATCCAGAGCATGACAACACCAAATGCTGCTGAGGATGTGGAGCAACAGGAACTCTCAGTCATTGCTGGTGGGAGTGTGAAGGGTACAGCCACGTTGGGAGAGAGCCAGTTTGGAAGTTTCTTACCAAACTTAACCTACTCTTAACCATGTGATCCAGCACTCACACTCTGGTATTTATCCAAAGGAACTGAAAACTTATGTCCACACAAAAACGTGCATATGGATGGATGTTTACAGCAGCTTTATTCATAATTGCCAAAACTCAGAAGCAACTAAGACGTCCTTCAGTAGGTGAATAGATAAATAAACTGTGGTCCACCAGACAGTGGAATATTATTCAATGCTAAGAAATGATCTATTGAGCCATGAAAAGACATGGAGGGAATTTAAATACATATTACTAAGCGAAAGAAGCCATTTTGAAAAGGCTACAAAGTGTATGATTTCAACTATGTGACATTTTGGAAAAGACAAAACTATGGAGTAAAAAGATCAGTGGTTGCCAGGGGTTAGTGGGGAGGGAGGGATGAAGATGTAGACCACAGAGGATGTTTAGGGCAGTGGAACGACTCCGTGTGATACTATAATGGTGGATACAGGTCAGTATACATTTGTCCAGATCCGTAGAATTCAACACCAAGAGTGAACCCTAACGTGAACTACAGGCTTTTGGTGATGACCTATCAATGCAGGCTCATCAATCATAACAAGTGTACCACTTTGGTTGGGGATTTTGAAAATGGGGGAGGTTGGGGGGGTATAAGGGACAGGGATATCTCTCTACCTTCCTCTTAATGCTGCTGTGAACCTAAACTGCTAAAAAAAATAAATCCCTAAAAAAATGGACAAAGTCACCTCAGGGCCCTGCCCAGGGACCTGGGGCATTCAGCCAGGGACCAGACACCCTCCACAACCAGGCACAACACCAGCACCAAGCAGCATGCTAAAAGCATCACCTCCATGTTGGTGACCCACCACAGCCACCACAGTAACCACGGCTGCCATGAAAGCAGCTGGATGCCACAACCACCATGCAGATGGTCTGCCAGCCATTGGAGTGCATTGACACAAGAAGAGTCACCAGCAGAGTCCAAAGAAAAGAAGAGGATGGCCCTCTCCACAAAGCCTATTCCAGAGTGACAGAAGAACACTTTATTATAAAATAGGCTTTGTGTTAGATGATTTTGCCCAACTGTAGGCTAGTGTAAGTGTTCTGAGCACGTTTTAAACGCACGGCTAAGCTCTGATGCTCTGTAGGTTAGGTGTACCGAATGCATTTCGACTTACATATTTTCAACTTACCAGGGGTTTATGGGGACGTAACCCCATCATAAGTCAAGGAGTGTATTAGTTTTTTTCTGTTGCTTATGACGGAATACCTGAAACTGGGTAATTGATAAAGAAATGGAATTTATTTCTTACAGTTTTGGAGGCTGGGAAGTCCACAGTCCAAGGAACACATCTGGTGAGGGCCTTCTTGTTCTTGGTGGTGACTCTACAGTGATGCAGGGTGTCACATGGCAAGATGGCTGAGCAGAGAGAGCTAAGTCCTCAGAACCACGCCCGTCACTCCATGAATGGATCCGTCCATTCACGAGGACACAGTCCTCACGATCTAATCACCTCCTCAAGGCCCCACCTTTCAATTACTGTAATAGTATTTCCCACCCTCTTACCACTGTCACAGTAGGGATTAAGTTTCTAATACATGAAACTTTGGGGGACCCATTTAACTCAGAGCAAGGAGCATCTGTGTGTGTGAACATATACGAGTATAGTTCTTTTTTCACTTACAAATGTATCATCCTTCCATATCTCTATATAAGACCACCTAATCTTTTTTTTTTTTTTTTAACCTTTTTGTCTTTTTTTTCGTGACCGGTAACGGGATCGCAACCCTCAGTGTCGCACCCGCACCGCGCTCAACCAGTGAGCAGACCAGTCTCTATATGGGATCCGAACCCTCGGAAGGAGCGCCGCCCTCTACCCAGTGCGCCACTGGGCCGGCCCCCACCTAATCTTTTTAATGGTCATGATGTTCCATGCTATGCAGGTACGATAATTCACTCAACCACCCCCTTGTGGTGGTTATGTAGGAAATTTCCAATTTTCTGCTGCCCCGAGCATCCTTGTGTTGTAGCTTAGGACTCCTGTGTTTATTGCAAAAGCAGAAGCAACAGACAAGCTGGAACTAGATCTGGCAGCCGGTCATGAGAGAGGAGCTGGAGAGCTTGGTTCACCAGCTGTTGCAGAATAGCTGTGGCCACTTCAACTGTGTGGGGCCTGTTCCCGTTCTTTCCAGCCCCTCCACATGGTTCACTGAGTCATGCCTCTGTCACAATTCTGAGACACTTAAGAAAATAAACCCATGGGAGGGCCAGCCCGTGGCTCACTCGGGAGAGTGTGGTGCTGATAACACCAAGGCTGTGGGTTCGGATCCTATATAGGGATGGCTGGTTCGCTCACTGGCTGAGCATGGTGCTGACAACACCAAGCCAAGGGTTAAGATCCCCTTACCGGTCATCTTTAAAAAAAAAGAAAAGAAAAGAAACCCATAGATGCCCCCTCCCCCACAAAAGATACAAATGGTCCCAGTCATCCTGCTTTGGCCCCACAACACCCTGCTATCCCCGACCCAGTCCTTGTCCAGGAGGGTGATTCTCATGAGTCTGGGGGACCTCCTCTTGGGATGGATGCAGCTTAGAGGGGTGTGGTATGGGTGGCTTCTCACTAGGAGTGTCTCTGTCTTTCTTGGGGTGAGTCTACCAGAGGATTGGGTCTCCCAGTATGCTGAGTCAGGTGGGGTGGGTATGCCCGGCTCCAGGGTGGAATTTCTCCCCCATGGATGTGGCCAGACTAGGGTGGTATATCTCCCTCTGTATCTTTCCCTGCAACCCTCCTCCTGTCCCCATCCTTCAGGGCAGAACCAGCAAATCACTGCGTTCTTTCCATAGGACTTTTGATCAGAAGAGGGCACAGTTATCTTTAAGTGGTTTATTTCCTTCTGAGACCCAGCCAAAGAGAGGGGACCAAATGCTGTTGGTTCAACTGCTTTATCTGAATGAGACAGGTTTAATAAATCTGGATATTATTCATCTGGATCCTTCTGACCAATGCAAAGCAATCTTTTCTTTTACCACACATTTCAGGCAATCGCTTGGGAAGCAAACGCCATCTGAGGCTAGTTGGTCGAAGGCGAGGGCAGTTAGGGACGGAGCAGTCTGAGCCTGTCTGAGGTTTACTATCAGTAGTGACTTTGTTTTTTCCCTCCTCTGTCTAGGCCTCCGTGTGAGGGGATTAATCTTTACCCCCCACCTCAGGTTACTCAGTAGCCGGCACAGTTGCAGGCCTGTGTGTTCCCAGTGGCAGCCGCTCACTCATTAACTCTTCTGCGTGTCTGGTTAAACCAAATGCTCTGCAAAGCAACAGCCATGTCATGGAGCAGAGGTGAGACAGCCAGCTGGGCTGTGTGCACTGATTTAATTAGTGAGTGAGTATCAGCCTCTGATGGAATCCAGATGGAGTCAGAGCTGTCACTGTCACCATGGTGGAGACTTGGGCCACATCCACAGCTGGCTGCAGCTCTGCCCCCTCACAGCCACATAATGATGGCTCAGCTCTCGCCTCCATTTCCTTGACTAGGATGAGACATCACCTCGTCTGTGCGGTCACTTTGGGCATGAAATGGGAGAGTGTGCAGAGCAGCCCAGCACACTTGGTGTTTAACAGACACCGGGTCCGGCTGTAGTCC
>NW_007733823.1:18922-28088 GCF_000696425.1 Galeopterus variegatus
ACTTCGCCGGCTGACTTGGGGACATTTCTGAGGCTGGAGCTGTCATGGCTGGGAGGGAACCATAATGCAGGAGTCACCATCCCAAGTCCCTCAGTCCATCTATGGCCCACTGGCTGCAGGAAGACATGGCTGTCTGTGACAGCAGTGCCGTCCGAGGTGAGGCGTCCATCCCGGTGCTCCTGCTTCTTACACAAACTAAACGTGGGTCAGGCCACCCAGTAGGCAACTCAGCCCTTCCTTCCTGGGACTGTTGGCGTTGTCTTTGCATTCCCTGAACTCCCTTTACCTCCCCAGCCCCCACTGGGTTTAGGACACTCCCATCTCCCCGGTCCTCCCCGCCACTCCCGTGCTCTGGAACTGGTGCCCCGCCGGGGCCAAGATGCCACACTTGGAAGCAGTTGCTCTGCACGCAGTCACTTCATGGGCTGGAGGTGCCACCGTCCCGCTCAGTTTAATGATCAATTAGTTCCCTGCCGGAAAGCCCTTCCGGCCTGGTCTGCTCCTCAGTTCCCCCAGCTCGGAGCTGACGCCTGCTGCAGCATGGCCATGGCTGGCAACTCCACCAGCGACCTCCACGCTCCAGGGCAGCAGCTGAGCATCGCTGACATCATCATCATCACCGTGTATTTTGCCCTCAACCTGGCCGTGGGCATATGGGTGAGAGAGCCGTGGAGCCGGCCATGTGGGCTCTCCGGGTGGGCGCTTGGGACAGGAACTGGGGTCCGGCTGTCCCTGCAGCATGGCATTGATCTCAACTGGTGGCCTGATGACTGCTGGGGTCCTCCTCCCAGCCTGGGGTCGATTCGCTTGGAAACTTGGACCAAGCCTCTTTCTCTCTTTGGGCAACGGCTTCTCCATGTGCCAAGTGAGGAGGAGGAGGAAGGTCTCTCTAACCAGCAATGGGGCTCGTGTTTCTGGCGAGCGGAGGGGGCCCGGGGTGGGCACATCGCCCCGCTGGTCTCAGTGTCCACAGTGTCAGACGCCCCCGAGGTGATCGCCTGCCTGAGCAATGGAATCCCAGGGATTCCCAGCCACACCCTGAGCTGGGGGAGCTGGGGAGGAGCACGCGGGGCCTGGGGATCGCCGCAGTGAACAAGCTCCCGGTGGACCCCCGTCCCGCAGGCCGAACCCTCGCTCATCAGCCAGCTTCCCTCCCTTGATGAGAGAGAGAGAAGTGACTGGACCCCACGCACAGATTCCCGGGGCGCTGGGGCCTCCGGCGCAGGCACGAGGCCGGGCAGTTGCTCAGGACCCGGCCAGTCCACAGCCCCGGAAAAGGGCAGCCTTGTGTGCGGGTGAAGAAGCCGGGGCTCGGGGCAGCTGGGGCTTGCCCGGTGGACCCAGGCCCTGCACAGAGAGGGAGGCTGCTCCTCTTCAGTCTGTTGCTGTGCCGGCCTTGGAGGCGTCCTGACTGGAAGGTGGGCACGGCCCGCCAGCCACGCTCAGTTCACGGCTCGTGACTCGGGCCTGGAGAGGCCGGCCCCACCTCCTTGGCACCGCACGTCCCCAGGCTGGTGGCCCCGAGTCTTCACATTCTCCCGGACACCACCTACCTCACAGGGTGAGGTCTCCTGCCAAAGGGGCCCGCACGAGACTGGAGCCTGCTGCCACCACTGGCTCTACGGTAGTAATGGTGCCAGGAGTGGTGGTGGTGCTGATGGTGGCTGTAGAGGTGGTAGAAGCGGTGGTAGTACTGGTTGTCGTCGTCATACTGGTTACCGTGGTGGTACTGGTTGCCATGGTAGTACTGGTTGTCGTCGTCATACTGGTTACCGTGGTGGTACTGGTTGCCATGGTAGTACTGGTGGTCGTGGTAGCACTGGTTGCCATGGTCGTACTGGTTGTCGTGGTCGTACTGGTTGCCATGGTAGTACTGGTTGTCGTGGTAGCAGCAGCAGTGATTGAAATTAATTATTATGTGATTCAATATTAAATTACAAGTAGCTGAGTGCCGGCCATTGGGGTGGCTGGGTTCCAGACCTGGCTCTGCTCTGTGTACTTGAAGCAAGTTCCTTAACCTCTCTGGGCTTCAGTCTCCTCCAACACACAGCGTGGATGTCTGTGCAGCTCACTTTCTGGGGCTGTTCCAAGGAGCAAGGTACCCATGGATGTGGAAATCTATTGCAAACTGTGGCGTGCCGTATTCTGTGAGAGTTGGTGGCTAGGAATGCAGGGTAGTGGGGTGCCCACATGGGACAGAATGGGCAGCAGAGGCTTTCTGGAGAAAGTGAGGGGAGAGCTGGGGCTGGAGGTCAGCAAGGTCTGGAGCGGAAGAGGAAGGGAGAGAAGGCCTTTCTGGGCAGTGTGGATGGAGTGTCTACTTGGAAATGCACGTGTGAGGTAGATGTCTGGGCATCTGAGGCCAGGCCCTTTGCCACCCAGTAACTCAGGCCATCTGCCCTTGCTGCGGGGACCCACCTCTCCCAGCCCAGCCTTCCTGTTTGCAGGCTGGTGGCCCAGGCAGTAGGGCTGTAGGAGTTCTGCCCTGTCCCTCCCAGCAGGCCAGGCTGGCCCAGCTGGGTGCAGCCGGCCAGAGAGCAGTGAGCACATCCAGAGAATAACAGGCCCAGACGGGGGTGCTGGAGCCGCATCCCACAGGGAACAGCACCAGGTGCTCGCAGCCCAGAGTCAGGCAGAGCAAGCTGGGCAGGTCAGCCCTGCAAAGATGCTTCGAAGGTGGGGCTGGGAGCGCCCAGGGCAGAGCCTTTAAGGAGGAGATGTAAGGAATTTGTTAATGAGTGACAGAAAACCACTTTCAAATGAGCTCTAACAATGAAGGAAGTGTAATAGTGTCCATACAGAAAAGTCCAGCAATAGGGAAGGCTTCAGGTGCAGTGTGATCCAGGAATTCACAGTCTATGGCTATACCTCACTGCAGTTTTTTCAGCCTTCACTCATGTGTGGTTTTGACCCAAGCCTAGTTTCCCTCATGTCCTGAGGGTTCAAATCCTCATTCTACCACTTACTAGCTGGGTGTCCTTTCACCTCTGAGAACCTTGGTTTCCTCATGAACTTGGGGATGATCATGGTACCTACTTCATGAGGCTGTTTTGAGGACTAAAAACCTCATACAGGTAAATCAGTCAGAACCAACTCAGCCACAGGCGGCACTTGGTGAATATTAACCAGGTATATGTGTCCACCAGCAGCCCTCAGAGCCCCAGCTTCTTCATTCACCTCCAAGGAGGCCAGGCACAACAGCTAAGGAATGTAATAGACTCTGTGGCTTAGATGACTCAGGGTCCCCGGAGCTAGAGATCGGGACCACCCAAGCCAACTGCTGGGAAAAACAAGGCCAATTTAAGAAGGGAAAGGACATAAGGAGGCACCTGGCAATACCCAGGATAGTCGTGAAAGCTAAGAAGGTTAGGAAAAAGACTGGACTATGATCAGAGCTGCTTTGGAGTTGTGCAGTGCACAGCCTAAACAGCGGGACACAGCCATCCCGGCCATGACTGTGAAAGTCCTCAGACTGTGCTACACTGGGTAGAGCAGAATCACAGCACACACACAGTGGCGGGAGCTGAAGCTGGAGAGGCAGGTGGGAGCCACATCGAAGCTTTGAATGGTGGGTTCAGACAATGAGGCTTAGTCATATTGAGTATAGGGCAGGCAATTAAGGTAAGGAAGATCGATTGATAGTTTGTGATCCAGCCTTAGGTATGTTGTGAAAAAGAAACACAAAACATATATCTAAGTATACCTCCTGTGGGCCGCTTTTCAAATTTCTCCTGTTTTCAATTGGACATCTTTTCAATATCTCTCATCCAGATAGCACTAAATGGGGGCTTGAAAAAATCCACAGAATCACTGACCCTTATTGAACACTTACCAGGCACCAGGCATGCTTCTGGGTGTGTTATGTGTTGCCTGATTACACGGCATAAAAACCTTGTGAGGGAAGAACTTATCAAGCCTGCATTACAGATGAGGAAACTGAGGCACATCAGTTAATTAACTTGCCCAAGATCCCATGGCCAGGAAGCAGAAGAACCAGGATTTTACTCCCAGGCATTCTGATTTCAGATATTTTATTCCATACACATGGAGGACAAAATTCTATACTCTCCCCAAACAAAGGGCGTGCAGGAATACACGAGTGATACTTGTTGAAATGTATCAGAAATATAAATAGGGGCTGGATAGTTAGCTCAGTTGGTTAGAGTGTGGCCCTGCAGCACCAAGGCCAAGGGTTCAGTTCCCTGAACTGGCCAGCCACCAAAAAAATATATATATAAATATTTATATAAGTATTTATATATTTCAAGTAAGAAATAAAGCCTGAAGGGCTCTCACATCTCTGGGTTCAAGGTCCTCATCAAGAGGCAAAAAGGAAAGCTTGGCTCAGTTGCTTGCTGTGGGATGGTCTCACGGAGGTCGAAACTTGACTTTCAAGGCCCACAGGGACTGTCTTGAGGCTGTCTGGAGGCTCAGAGAACGGGAGTAGCGTGGAGGAGCCAGGCTCAGGGGCTGGTACTGCCACCTTAGTCGATGGCAGTGGCCGCAGTACCCGTGGTCACCGGCTTACCATTTGTCTGTGTCCTTTCCTCCCCTAGACCAAAAGCCCCCCCAGGGCGGCCAAGGCCACACCAGTTCCCCTGACCTAGCGCTTGCCACACAGGGGCCCGGGCGATGCTCCAAGTAAGCAAATGAGAACCTGGAGGAGTGGCTGCTGGGCCAGGGGCTGGGTGACCGGCCAGGCGTGGGGAACTGACTGCTTCTGTTCTTTCTTTTTTAATTAAGGTAAAACCCACATAACACAAAACTTACCATTTTAGCTATTTTAAAGTATACAATTCATGACATTTAGTACATTCACAATGTTGTGAGCCATCACCTCTATCTAGCTCCCAGACATTTCCATCACCCAAAAGGAAACCCTGTGCCTATTAGCAGTTGCCTACAGCCCCTGGAAACAACTAATCTGCTCATTCTGGACATTTTATATGGAATTAGACACTATGTATTGGTCTGTTTCTGTTGCTTATAACAGAACAACTGAACAACTGGGTTATTTACAAAGAGACAAAATTTATTTCTTACAGTTTTGGAAGCTGGGAAGTCAATCAACAGGCCGTGGGCACTTACGGTGAGGGCCACCTTCTGGGTGACATCACAGAGTGTCACGTGGCGAGGAATGGCTGAGCAAGAGAGAGTAACCTCATTCACCCTCTGTATACAGCTGGCAGAACCACACCCATTACTGCATGAATGGATCATCCATCCTTCAGAGCACAGTCCTCACAATCCACCTCTAAAAGGCCCCACCTTTCAAATACTATAATTGGATTTCCCACCCTCTCACCACTGTTACAGTGGAGATCAAGTTTCCGATACATGAACTTTTGGGGCCCACATTTGACCCACGCTGTGTGACCTTTTGTGTCTGGCTTCTTTCACTCAGCATAATGTTTCGAAGGTTCACCTGAATTGTAGCATGTGTCAGAACTTCATTCTTTTTGATAGCTGTACCACATTTTGTTTACTCATTTATCAGCAATTTGGGTTGTTTCCACTTTTGGCTATCATGAGTAACGGTACTGCGAACATTCTTGCACAAGTTTTTGTGTGGACATGTTTTCAACTCTTTGGGGTACATACCAGGGAGTGGGATTGCTGGGTCACGTGGTAATTCCATGCTTAACTTTTTGAGGAGCCGTCACACCGTTTTTCCGCAGCAGCTGCCATTCTGCATTCCCACCAGCAAGGCACAAGCTCCTTCCTATTCCCTGTCTCTCCTTCTCTGTTCATGCAGACCTCTTGTCAGGCCAGCAGGAACACGGTGAGCGGCTACTTCCTGGCAGGCCGGGACATGAGGTGGTGGCCGGTGAGTGCACCCTGACTTCTCACACCCCTCTGTCCATGGGCTGCATCTGACCTCTAGGTCAGCCAGCACCTGCATCCCTAAGGTCAATTCTTGTGTTTTCCTCATCCAAGGTCATAGGCCAGGCTGGCAGAAGGCCCCCAAGCTCGGGGTGTAGGGATGGGCTGCTGGAAATTGTGTGAAGCTGTGCAGGCAGCTGTGGGGACACCAATTCATACCCCTGAGCCTGGGTTCCTCACGTGTGAGGTGGGGCCTGCACGGTGGGCCTGCTGCTGACATGTTTCTCCCTCTCTCCTCCAGATCGGAGCCTCCCTCTTTGCCAGCAGCGAGGGCTCTGGGCTTTTTATTGGACTGGCGGGCTCGGGCGCAGCTGGAGGCGTGGCTGTGGCAGGCTTTGAGATGCATGTGAGCCCCCCGAACACGGCACAGCCTGTGGGAGGGCTGGTGCAGCGGGCAGCAACCTCGATCGGCTGACCCCTGGTTGGGGCAGCTCCCAGCAACTGGTGCCAGCTGATGTCCAGGCAGGCTCTGTGCAGTGGTGCTCCTGGGCAAGGCTGGTCTTCAGAATACCGAAGTGCTGGGTAGCTCAGCCCAGATCAACTATCCACAGAAGCCCCAGAGAGGGGAAAGGGCTGACCTGGGTTGTTGTGACAAGTCAGGAGGGGCTGGGGAAAGCCAGACCTGTAGACTGCTAGTCCCATGTGTGTCCTGCTGTGTCTTTGGACTGGGACTATGGGAGCTGAGCCCATGGTCCTCAGCTGCCTCTGTCCCCACAGGCCACATACGTGCTGCTGGCGTTGGCGTGGGTGTTCTTGCCCATCTATATATCTTCTGAGGTGAGTCTGCTCTGGGGCACGCCAGCTGGGAGCTGGGCTTTGGGCCAGATTGTTGGTGGTGATGGGCAGGACCCCATGGCCTCACGTCACAAGATGGTGAACTCAGGGCTGGGTAACATTCCTATCGACCCAGTAAGGAGGACCCCCTCAGACCTCGGCGTGGGCACCTTGACTGGTTTCCACTGCCCTGCATGCTGCATCCTGGGGATGATGCTCCATCTACCTGTGAACACAGGCTGCACACCTGGGCAACACCCCTGGGCAACACCATCCTCGACTCTGCCCACTCCTCCAACCCCAGAAGTGCAGCCACTAAGTCCAGTCGCTTCCTCTTGTTGGATCTCTCCTGGTCAATCCCCTGCTCTTCCCCTCATGGCCACCCCGCATCCAGCCTCATTGCAGCTCATCTGGATTTGTCATAACAGTCTCCAAACTTGTCCCACTAGCCACTAAGTCCAGTCGCTTCCTCTTGTTGGATCTCTCCTGGTCAATCCCCTGCTCTTCCCCTCATGGCCACGCCGCATCCAGCCTCATTGCAGCTCATCTGGATTTGTCATAACAGTCTCCAAACTTGTCCCACTGTCCCCAGCTGTGGCCCCTCCACTCCACTCCTTGTCTTAGCCTGAAGAGCCATTCTCAGCATGCCACCCCCCCTGCCTAAAACTCTTTGGACACAGTCAGACCTCAGCCTGGAATTTAAGGCTGGTGCTGGGGCTGTAATGAGTAAGTGGCCTGGCCTTGTTCTCCAGAGGCCCACGACTGCTTCATGTGCCAGGGGAGAGGCAGAGTGATTGGGATGGGCCCCTGCCCTGACATGCTTGCCCCCTGCCCCCGGGTCTCCCCAGATCGTCACCTTGCCTGAATACATTCAGAAGCGCTTCGGAGGCCAGCGGATACGCATGTACCTGTCCGTCCTGTCCCTGTTGCTGTCCATCTTCACTAAGATATCGGTGAGCTACCCCCCCACCCCCAGCTCCAGGCAGCATAGCTGGGAAACACCCCCGATCTGGGGCCCCTCTAACGGAGCTGACATCTTTTCATTCATCTCTGCCTTGTTTAATAGCTGGGGAAACTGAGGCCCAGAGAGGGACAACGACTTGCCCAGAGTCACACAGCCAGTATGGGACATCAGATCCAAGCTCATCAGCCAGCCCCACTCGGGGGTAGAAGGCAGGCCCCCTGACACCCCTGCCTTGCCTCAGTTTCCTCGTAAGGGGCTAGGCCTGGGTGTCTTCTCTGGAGCCGGCAATGAGGTGCACCAGGATGGCCCAGGAGAGGGCGCCAAATGCCCATGTGGTCTCAGCCAGTTCTGAGTCTGCCCTCAGGGAAGACTGACTCCTGCCTCCCCCACTGCAGGGGGTCCCTCTGTTCTGGGCCCCCTGGAATGTTAAAAGCAGGAATTACACCTTGAACATCAGAGTCAGGAGGAGTTTAGGGCTTGTCTTGTCTAAGTTCCTGATTTTACAAATAGGGAAACTGGAGCCCAGGGAGGGGAAGGAACTTGTCCCGAGCCTCCTTCAGTGACTTCAGTGACTTGGTGGCAACATCAGGCCTCTGGTTCTCACTTGGAGTCCCTGGGGGCATCCTGCCTCCTTCAGCTCCAAGCTTCTGAAAGGAGCTTGGATCCTGGGGCTGCCTGGTTCTGGCTGAGGGAACCCAGACTAGTCACTGAGCCTCCCTGAGTCTCAGCTTCCCCACTTGTCAAGAGGGTGACAGAGCCTGCCTCTCAGGGCTTGCTCGAGGGCTGTGGGGCTGCAGGGGTAATGCTCTGTAAGGCCACGATCTCCTCAGTGGCCGGGTCAGCTCCCAGGCCTTGGGCCATGTTGGTGGTGGTGATGCGCGGCCTCATTCCTCTCTGGGATGAGGAAAACCCAGGCATGGCGCAGATTTAGCAGAGGGAATGGAGGCTGGGAGGTAGAGGCTCGTGGTCAGCCAGGAGCTGTGGGTAGGGCTGCCTGGGAATGAGGTCCTGAGAGGTCCCCCCAGAGCCCTCACTGGGCCCTGACTGGGGGTCTGAGTGGGCATTCGACCTGCCCCTTCCCTGCCATGGGCATCCCCCCCTGCAGCCTCGGCCCAGCCCCCACCTGTGCTGTGTGCCCACAGGGCGGTGGCAGGGGGTCTCCAGAGCATCTTGTTGTCCATGTGGGCAGGTTTCCAGGGTTGTTAGCAGCAAACACTGCACTGCCATGTTCATTAGATGCTCTCAGAGTGTTGTGAGAGGTTTTCTTCCTCTGGAGATCCCTTTAAAATCCAGAGGGACCTGGGCTTGGGCTGCCCTTGGGGCTGAGTTCCTTCCTCCCTCTCCCACATTTCCTGAGCCCCCCTTCCGCCAGCCACCTCCCTGGAAGCTGGGGATGCGGAAATCAGTAAGATTGGCAGGGGGTCTCCAGAGCATCTTGTTGTCCATGTGGGCAGGTTTCCAGGGTTGTTAGCAGCAAACACTGAACTGCCATGTTCATTAGATGCTCTCAGAGTGTTGTGAGAGGTTTTCTTCCTCTGGAGATCC
>NW_007733823.1:28567-30427 GCF_000696425.1 Galeopterus variegatus
ACTGCCATGTTCATTAGATGCTCTCAGAGTGTTGTGAGAGGTTTTCTTCCTCTGGAGATCCCTTTAAAATCCAGAGGGACCTGGGCTTGGGCTGCCCTTGGGGCTGAGTTCCTTCCTCCCTCTCCCACATTTCCTGAGCCCCCCTTCCGCCAGCCACCTCCCTGGAAGCTGGGGATGCGGAAATCAGTAAGACCTGGCCTGACCCACGGGGGGCTCCCACTGCAGCGGGAGGTAGATGGACCAGTGGGAAGGAAGAGGCAGGGTTGCAGCTTGCTGGGGCAGCGTCTCATGGAGAACGGGATCCTGGTGGGGAGGGAACAAATGCAAGGAGACAAGTGGGCATTGTAGGACATGTCTGGGGGTGGTCGGTCAGGAGGCCTGGACTCTAGGGGTCACTAAGCAGACTCTTCTAGGGTCCAGATGGGAAACGATGTGAGGATAAGCTGGAAGTGAGGTAATAGGGAGTGGTGGGGACTGAGGCAAACCACAGAACGTGTTCCAGAGTTCACACAAAGCAGGCCTGTGTGCCACATTTGGCTCTCGGGTTGTCAGTTTTCAACCCCTGGCTTAGGGGGATGCAGTGAGCAAAGAGACAGGAGAGCTCTGATTGTAAGAGGCCGAAGTGCCCATGTGGCACTGGGGCCTGTTAAGTAGGGGTGTGACGTGGCCAGGTTTGTCTGTTAATGCTCTCTGGAACCTCCCAGATAGACTGGAGGGGACAGATGAGTGGAGGGGAGGCCTGGGAAGAGGCCTAGGTGGGGTGCAGTGTGGGGGATGAGGCCGAGCTGTGGGCACAGGGTGCCTTGAGCCCCAGTGTCACGTGCTGATGTCTCTGTGGCACAGTTTATACCTCACACTTGGAGCATGCTTGAAGTGGGTGGCTTGGGTGGGACTTCTGGAATGACAGAAAGAGCTCAGTGAAATGGGAGGGTCTTTAGAGATATCTTCCCCGGCTCCCCAGTTTACAGATGAGACAATTGAGAGCAGCTGTCACTTGCCCATCGTCATGGCGAGTCAGGCAGAGATCACAGTTAGAAGCCAGGCCTCACCTCTCAGCCCAGGGCCCAGGACCCGGCTGCGGCCCGCACGGACGTGGTGCTTCCAACTCCACTTTGTGATGGGGGTGATTCAGTTTACCCCACTATAAAATGGGGAGCAGCCCACTCACATCAAGGCTGGGCTTCAGAACCAATGCTGGGGCAGCCCAGGTGAAGCCCAGGGTGAAGCTCGAGGACGCTAATTGCTGGGCTTGGTTGGGAGGGGACTGGGGCCACCCTGGCTGATGGCCATGGAGTTAGGCTGTTTGAAGTGCACGCACCCAGCCGGCCCCCAGGGGCCTGACCTCACCGGGCTGAGCCCCAGGAACGCCTCGTGTGTCTGTGCATCCAGAACCAGTCACAGCCGCAGCCTGCCTGGACAGAGACCACAGGGCCTGCCTGCTGCCATCCGGCAGGCGGGGGCACTGGCCTGCAGAGAGGACCTGTGATGGCAGGTGCGAGAAGCACCATGCTGACCCTCAGACCAGGTCCAGCTCCACCACTGTGGGGCTTTGCCAGCCATTTAACTTCTGGAAAATGGGGAAACCAGGCCAGGGCACCCCATGCCGCTTGGGGAAAAGGCCCACCGTGGCTCATAGGTCCTCCGTGGTGTGGCCCTGCTCCCCGAGTGACCTCCGCCTCCCTCTTCCCCCACGGCACACACCGCTCCGGCCGCGCAGGCCTCCTTGCACGGCCACGAGCACACCAGGTGCGGTCCTGCCTCAGAGCCTCTGCCCTTGCCGGGGCCTCTGCCTGGAACCCTCTCGCCTGGATGTCCACGTGGTCCCCTCACATCTCTCAAGGCTTTCGGGCCTCTCCTCCT
>NW_007733823.1:31598-63652 GCF_000696425.1 Galeopterus variegatus
CTCTCGAGGGCATAAGGTGAGCCAGGGCCTCACCCCTGACTCCGAGACCTGCCGGCTCCCCCTGCTACTGGCTGATAGGAGACGCGTGCCCACGCCGTGATCTGACCCCCGCCCCTCCCCCGCCCTCCCTCCTTCCCTGCACTTGCCCGCGGAGGCTGCCACCACACGGAGTGAGTGGAATGTCCATCTTGTGTCTCCCCCGTCTTTCTCATCACTTATTGATGTGTCCCCAATCTACCACATGGCCGGCACACCTCACAGGACTGAGCGAGAGGCTACAAGCCATGGACGGTAGGGCATGTGTCCCTCCGTGAGCTACAAAAACGTGCCTACTTGCCGGGCACCTGCTGTGGGCCAGGCCCTGGTGAGCACCCCACACCCATGCACGCCTTCCCAACGGACGAGTTAAGGACACAGACCAGCAAGATCATGACCCATGGCAGAAATGTGATGGGCTGAAATGGAGAATGGAGAGTGGGAGGAGTGTGGCCCGGGTGGGAACGCGGGCCTTGCAGCCGCAACCCAGGCGGTGCAGCCCGTGGAGGAGAGGGCAGGAGGCTGCGGAGCCAGCCGGGGGTCGACAGCGTGGGCAAGGCGTGGAAGGACCAGCAGGGAGGGAGTCAGGGAGGTGCGGGGCCAGATCACGGCGTGGGCACGCGTCTCCTATCAGCCAGTAGCAGGGGGAGCCGGCAGGTCTCGGAGTCAGGGGTGAGGCCCTGGCTCACCTTATGCCCTCGAGAGTGGCCCTTCCCCAGGGGCTATTCCAGGGTTTCGCAACCACAGGCAAGTTCCTCAGTGCTCCTGGGTGGGCCTCCCCATCTGTGCCTTCAGGGAATTAGATTAGACTCTGCAGCTGTTCCGGGGGGGCCAGTGGGGGAGGGAGGCTCAGAGGACAGTCAGTCCCTCTGAGGCCACCAGACCTTGCCTGGAGCCTCCCCGGCAGGGCCGGCATCATGGAAAGGAGGGAGGGACGAACTATCCCTGAGGAGTAAAGGGCTCAGGCTGGGCTAAGTGGGGGATCCCTGTAGCCTGGCTCCAGGCAGCGCTGGTCTGCTCCAAGTTGGGCTAGACCCTGAGGGGGCTCCAAGGCCAGGGCCCCAGGAAGACTGGGCCTGGCTCAGGCTTGTCCCATACACCAGTGTGCTCAGCTGACCTGCTGCCCTGCCCCAGCCTTCTCAGGAAGGAATCTCATGGCCCCTGAGGCTGTATTTCGGGTTATCTCCCCTCCACCAAGCCAACACACACTGGCAGGTTTGGAAACTTAGGGGTGAGGTGGGACAGAGCCCTAACCAGCCCCAGGTCCTGCAGGACAGGGTTCTGCCCTCCCTCCTGCTGGACCCCCACTGATGAGTGGAGGGTGGGATTACGGTCTGTAAGTCCATTCTAGCACTGAGACTGTCTCACTCCAGGCTAGGACTCCTGCCCCATCAGGTCCTGCAGGACAGGGTTCTGCCCTCCCTCCTGCTGGACCCCCACTGATGAGTGGAGGGGTGGGATTACGGTCTGTAAGTCCATTCTAGCACTGAGACTGTCTCACTCCAGGCTAGGACTCCTGCCCCACGGGTTCTGGGATGACAGGGGCTGTGTCCAGTCCAGCCCTGGGACCAGCCTCAGCTTGAGGACTCCTGGCTTCAGTCCCAACCCCATCGGGGGGCAACAAGCAAGGCAGGACGGCCCCTCTGTTCCTCCAGCCCACCCCCAGCACACGTTTTGTAAGGCCCACTAGTCTTCACAGGTCTCCCCACTGAACTCCATTTGCACTCAAGGTCCCCCTGGAAACAAGGTGACAGGGCTCAGCCTTTTGTATCCTGGGCAGGGCCAGACTCAGTAACAACGCTGCTCTGGTGGGCATTGGCCAGTGTGGACTTTATTAATAACAGCAACGCTCCCTATAGGACACGGCACAGCCTGTGCACGCCAGCTCTTCCTCCCCCCACAGCAGTCCCGTGATGCAGGCGGGCAGGTAGCCAGGGGTCTCCCCTCCTCTCGGTGCATGGGGCACCAAGGCCCAGGGAAGGCCTTGCCCAAAGTCCTGCAGCGAGTGAGTGGCCTGCTGGGGCCCGGGGCCTAACAGTCACCTGGACTCTGCACGCCCCTCCCCCAGATGGACCTGTACGCTGGGGCCCTCTTTGTGCACATCTGCCTGGGCTGGAATTTCTACCTCTCCACCACCCTCACGCTCGCCATCACCGCCCTATACACCATTGCAGGTATGACGCCCCCCAGGAGGCAGAGGGACCTCTTCCCACGGGCCAGGGGAGTAGCCTGGGATGTGGCCAGCTCAGCCAGATAGACGGGGATTTGGAGCCTGGCCTGCAGGTTTCACAGCTCCCCACCGTAAAGGGCGGGGGACACGCAAGGGGAACTTCCACGTCCCTCCTCCCTGAGGCCAGGGCCCCTCCAGCAACCTGTGTCCACCTGCAGGGGGCCTGGCCACTGTGATCTACACGGACGCCCTGCAGACTCTAATCATGATGGTGGGGGCTGTCATCCTGACGGTCAAAGGTGAGGGGGAGAGAGGTGGCCACATTGGGGCTGTCCCAGCATCAAGCCTATTGCAGTCTGGTGTTGCCCACACCCTGCAGAGAGACTTGTGTCAGCGCTGGGGGTGGGGGTGGGAGTGGGGGTGACGAGGTAAAGCCGCTGGACAGTCAGCCACTGCTGGCCCCCTCTGGCAGATGGAGGCTGCCCGCTTCCCTCCCATCCTTGCTGCCCAGCTGTCACCAGCCCCAGGCCAGCTCCAGGTCTGGCAAGGAGCTGACTCAGGAGCATAGGAACAGTCGTGCCTGCCCTGGCTCAGGGCTTGACAGTGAGGAGGGGCTGCAGGCAGGTGCGGAGGCACACGATTAGACCACAAAATGCCTGGGCATCTCCTCCAATTGTTCAAAATCATGTACAAAATCCCAAGAGGCAATGCTACCTCCTGCTAGACAAAGGCAGGGGAGGAGAGAAGAGTGTTTAGACACATTGGTGATACTAGTCTGGGAAGACAGGAAGCTCCTGGGGCTGACCCGGGAGGTAGGGAGGTCCCTACCTGGGAGCGTGCAAGCAGAGCCAAGAGGATCCCACAGAGAGCAAACGGAGGCCTATAAAGACTTCTAGCCTCAGACTCCGGGATCCTGTTCCTAACCCTGAACAGCATTTGTGCATTTGCTGAGCCTCACATGGGTCCTTGGTCTGAATACAGACCCTTGCCTGGAATCCAGGGAGGCAGTAACACTGGGGGCCGGGGCCAGGCAGCAGGCTTCCTCCTCCACGTCCTGCTCGGGAAAGGCCAGGAATGGGGCTGGGGATGAGATGGGCTGTCATATGTTCAGGCTCCCTCTCTCAGACCAGGGGCCCCTGTGTCCCCAGAACCCACTGCCTGAGGGACCAGGCAGCCAGATCCAGTCTGGACAGGAGGGGAGTGACCACAGACACGACAAAAGCTACAGACAGGCGGGCCCTGACCCTGAGGTAGACGAGGGGGCGAATGTGGTCTGCACTCAAGAGGAAGGAGGCTGGCGCGAGCCGTGCCCCGTGGGCTGTGTGGCCTCGGTGGAGCCCCTGCCCCTCTCTGGACTTCATCTCTCCTCTCTGTGCCAGGAGGGGTTGGGGCTACATCACTGCCAGCCATTCTCAGCTCTGCCAAAATCACACCTTTCGGGAGACCTGAGTTAGGACTTTTAACACTTGAGATGCCTCAGGCAAGTCCTCAAATGCCAAGAAAAAATACTTTTGCTTCCTTGAATCGACATTTAGGAACCTGGCAGAGAGGCCCTTGCCAGAGGCTGATGGGCATCTGGAGGCCAGCAGTGACCCTGCTGGGCCAAAGGACACTGGGTGCCCATGTGCAAAATGCTCATTTAATAGTATTATTTTAAATACAAATAAAATGGTCATTCAAATTCATCTTTTTATCTAAAGCTCTCTACTCTCCACATCTTTCCAAACCCTGGGAAAGATGAGATGGGAAAACTCAAGTTGGATTTGTCAGGAAGTTGCCTGTGAGATAAGGGCAGTGGGAGCGCAGAAGCCACAATCACCAACCACCCACTGTCCCTGTTCCACCCCAATCCCTCCAGCTTTTGACCAGATCGGCGGTTACGGGCAGCTGGAGGCAGCCTATGCCCAGGCCATCCCCTCTAGGACCATTGCCAACACCACCTGCCACCTGCCTCGTGCAGACGCCATGCACATGTTCCAAGACCCCTACACAGGGGACCTCCCGTGGACTGGAATGACCTTTGGCCTGACCATCATAGCCACCTGGTACTGGTGCACCGACCAGGTGAGCGCCGATGTCACCTGCCCACCCCACCTTCTGCCATCCAGGGGGCCGTGGTGGGTGCAGGCAGCCATCTGCCATCTGCATCTCGAGTCCGGGTGGGGCAGAGTCCTCGGGAGGCGTGGCTCCAGGCTGGGATGGGCTGCTAGGGGTCCTTGTGGTCCCGGGGGGCCGTAGCCCTCCGTTTGGAATCAGACGAGGCCCACTGGCCACCGCCTGTCCTGGCTTTTAGGTGCTTCGACTGAGACAGTTTGGAGTACGGGATTCCGAAGGGACTCATATGCTCCTCAGTGGCCCTGCCGTGGGCCAGGGGGCGGACCTTTCGGGCCGGCCGTGGGCTCCCAGGGTCTGCCAGCACACGGGGTACAGGGCCACCCTTGGTCTGCCAGTGATGGGGGCCTGCTGCAGCCGGGCCCACTTTCCTGGTAGAGCTCCGGACACCATCAGCAGCACGGCGGTAGTGGGGAGGTCCCGGGAAGCCATCCTTATCCCTGGTCCCAGAGGCAGGGACCCCATAATGGTGGAACGGCTGGCCCTGGGAGAGAGAGGGAAAGCAGAAAGTGAGGAACTGCGACGGCAGGGAGGTCAATGCTGTCCCTTCACACAGGACTCTCAGCAGGCACGTCGCAGCCGGGTAGACCCGGCTTTGCCTCTTGGCTCTGCCTCTCCCCAGATGGTGGGCCCAGACCGGTTTGTTTAACCCCTTTGTGCCTCAGTTTCCTCCTCTGTAGAATGGGAAGGACCCTGCTCTCTGTGGTTATAAGGCAAGTTCCTGCGGCTCTGCCTCCCACCCCACGCCACCCTCCTCTGTCTATGAACAGGGCTGGACGTGGTTGGAAAGACTGATGGGTTATGGAAGGCAGTAGTGGGATTTTAGCTGAATGCAAAGGGCGACTCTGGTCTGTCCTGTCCATCATGAACCCTCCAGGCGACCTGAGACAAGCCGCTTCCCCTCTCCAGGTAGAAGCAGATGGTGCCCCTGCTCTGTCTGCCCTGCAAGCCACGCACAGCTCCAGGGTCACGCAGTGGAGGAGGCCTTGCGAGGCAGCAGGGCCCCTGTGGGCACAGGCCTGACGGCTGTCCGTCCTCCCTGGGAATGGAGCACTGAGGCCTAGAGCCAGCACTGGATCTGCAGCCACAGTGCAGTGACCTTTCCTGGATTCCTGACCTGACTCTGTCTCTCCTGGAGGGTAGGGGCTCAGTCAGCATCTGTCCAAAGACCCCGCTGTGGATCCAACAGAGGGGAGTGACCCAGGTGGGGAGGATGGGCCTCAGTTTCCCCATCTGTAACTTGCCCTCAAGCAGGGCTCCTCCCACTCTGGCATCCCATACTCTCAAGATCCCCACATCAGCTGTGCCTCATGTATGGCCTTTCCAGGGAAAATGTGGGCCCATGTAGGTGTCTACCCAGCTGCCCTGGGAGGGCCAGGAGCGAGCCCAGACAGGCAGGTGCTGGCTGAAAGGCTGGCAACGGAGGGTGTGCTGGGGGTGTGGACGCCCCTGCTGGGCTGAGCCCCTTCACCCCAGCCACCTCCTGTCTCCTCCCCACACATAGCCATGGCTGACCACACAGTTGTGG
The DNA here is from genome assembly GCF_000696425.1 of Galeopterus variegatus. Lineage (NCBI taxonomy): Eukaryota > Metazoa > Chordata > Mammalia > Dermoptera > Cynocephalidae > Galeopterus > Galeopterus variegatus. The sequence continues at coordinate 37,445 of NW_007733823.1, forward strand.
TCACAGCCCAGACAGGCAGGTGCTGGCTGAAAGGCTGGCAACGGAGGGTGTGCTGGGGGTGTGGACACCCCTGCTGGGCTGAGCCCCTTCACCCCAGCCACCTCCTGTCTCCTCCCCACACATAGCCATGGCTGACCACACAGTTGTGGTCATATTTGTTATTGAGGCCTGGCAAGGCACTGGCGTCTCTGGGTGGAACATCATTCAGATTTTCCCATGAGGGCTTTGGCCTGGCTGGCCTGGCCTTCCTGCCTTGGGCTGGATCAGCTTGGAGGATGTGGGGTCTTGATCCAGAACCCTTGGCACCTTGAGGACTTTTCAGGACACCTGGGGTCTGACTCCACACAGCTCCTTGGCCAGGGCAGGCCCTCAAAGACGCCACAGTCTGGTCAGAAGGGAGGCAGCAGTTCTGTGTGCTGGCAACATGGGGGCTTTCCCTATCTTCTGGCTCATCCACAACGAGTAGATGACACTTTTGTAATCAGAAAAAAACAAAACCAGTCACAAATGAGGCAGAGCCCTGGCCTGGGCTCGTCTGGCCTCTGCACTGCCCCTCACTGGGCCTCAGTGGCCCTGTCTGTAACACAGGGTGGTGCACAGACCAGAACACCTCCTGGGGTCCTGCCAGCTCTGGTGGCGTACAGACCCGGAGGCTCTGGAGGCTGCAGCTTGAGATGAATGTCTTCCCTTTTAGTCAGCAGCAGCCGCCTCAATCATAAACGCGACCACAACTCCTCGTGGTCAGCCATGGCCGCACCCTAAGGGAAGCCTAAAACTCACCAAGAAAGGGGACTCACATCTACCAAACTGACGGCCACTGATGAGCCAGGCAAGGCTCAGCCATCTACACCAGCGGTCTCATTTAGTCCTTGCAGCAACCCTGTGGTCAGTGGTAGTAACCATTTTGCAGATGAGGAGGTGAAATGGCCAAGCTTGGGGAGTGAGGCTGTTCTCCTGCAGGGAGGAGGACCAGGCTGGGACTGGACACTCATGCTGAAAGGCACCAAGGAGGTGGTGGCCCACTGACACCTGAGGGCAGGGTCCCAGCTTTGCTGCTTGTGGGGGGCGAGTAGGGAACCCCTGCCCTGCTGGTAGTGGGGAGGGGGCTAGTGGGCCTCAGAGCTCATGGAAACTCTGAGCCTCAGCTTCTCCACCTGGGATGACAGCACCTGTCCCAGGGCCAGCAGCCATGAGCATGGAATGACATACGGGAGGCAAACACCCGTCAAGGGCAGAATATGACACGCAGGATCTCAGGGAAATGCTTCCCTCCCGTGACGACCAAGGCCCTGGGGTTCTTGCAATCCCAGGACAGTAGAGGAGAAGGGTCTAATCCCCTCATTGTCCAGATAGGAAAACTGAGGCCCAAACTGAGGCAAGGACTTTTCCCGAGTCCCAGGAAGCTGGCAGAAAAATAGGACAGAAATCAGCTTGCGCTGCATCCCGACGCTGCAGCCCCCAGCCCTCTTTTCCTCAGTAATTAACGTATCGGCGACAGCCGTGCCTTAGGGGAAATGCTGGGAGCTGTCCCCTAAATGGACATGTTTGTAAAACAAGTTAAAATCACAGATAATTCCTACTTCTGAGTTTCAGTGGTGACTTAAACTATGGAACAGCAAAGGAAATATCCTTATATTTCAGAGTTATAGGTTGCAGAATTCTGTGAACGTACTAAAAACCAAGGGAGCATATATTTTAAATGGATAAATTGTATGGCCTGTGAATTATTATATCTTGATAAAGTTGTTTAAAAAGAATTATACTTTTTTATAAAAAGTAGAATCATAATATCAGAGCTGGGAGGGACCTCAGATGTCATTAGCCCAAATCACTGCTCCCTCCTCCTGTGGCCAGGTCTGGGGCCACAGCTGGATCCCATTCTGCAGATCTGGAAACTGAGGCCCAGTTAGGATTTGCCTAAGGCTCCCTGCACTCCTCAACTGCAAACTGTCCAAAACCCCAGGCTGTAAAACTCCTGGCCTCTGCCAGACACACAAACACAGTTGGTGCTAAAGTCTACTCCAGGCACCGCGAATGTGGTCCCTGATATTGTCCCACCCAGGGTCTTCTCCAGTCCTGACAATTGCCAGGGGCGGTGGACGAGGCAGGATCCACACCTTCCCTATTGGACAGATGGGGAGACTGAGTCCCTGGAATGAGCGTCCTTGGCCCTCTTTGCTGGGCTGACTGGGGTGAGCTCTCCTGGTGGGATGCCATCGGGTACCAGGGCTCTGACTGTGGTTGTCTCGGGCGGGTCACGGACTAATGGGACAGTGTCACGTCTCATAACACTCTAAGGCCTACCAGGGAGAAATCCTGAAACAGGTGTCTCCTCAGGCTGGGACTCACTCCCTCTCACCCCGCTCCCCCAGGTCATTGTGCAACGGTCACTGTCCGCCCGGGACCTGAACCACGCTAAGGCGGGCTCCATCCTCGCCAGCTACCTCAAGATGCTTCCCCTGGGCCTGATAGTCATGCCAGGCATGATCAGCCGTGCACTGTTCCCAGGTAGGACAGGCTCCGGGTGCTGCAGGGCACCCAGGTTCTGGGTCCTTGTCCTGGAATGGTCACCAGGGGAGAAGTAAAGGATGGACGTGAGCTCTTTTCTGGGCTGGGTGGGGGGAGAGTGGTCTCCAGGGCCACAATCAGAGGGATCGACAAGGAGGTCTGGACAAGGACCACTTATTGCTGTGTGACCTTGAGGGTGTGAAGGAATGTCTCTGTGCCCCGCTGTTTCCTCGTGTATAATCTAGGGGCTGTGCCACCCACTTGGCAGGCAGCATTAAGATCCTATAACTCCAGGCATTTAACACCTTTGGGTGTGGAAATTATGTATTTCCTTAGGGTGCCTTTTCAGGACTCTGACACCAAGAGTCCCCAGTGTTGGTAACAGCCTGTCATGTGGCCCTGGGTGGTTCCCACCCATGCCCGTTCATCAGTTTCCCCATCTGTAACAAGAAAAGCCATCGGAGCCAGGGACACTGTGGCCTAGAAAATGGCAGCTCCGGGCTCTCAGGTGCCTTGCAGGGAGGGATTCCCAAAACTCCTGGGCACAGGTTCCCCTGACTCACCTGTGCCTCTGTGTCCATGGAACGTGGGGCCCGTGTCCTCCTTGACACATCGGCCTCTCCTCTCCCCCGACCCTGGGTCCATGGGGAGCCAGCCCAGGGTCCACCAAAGGTCCCTTGGGTTATGTGGGGGGCACTCAGCTGTCGGCGGGGGGGCTGTGCTGGCCCATTGGCCACCTGCTCTGAGTGGCGCCTCCGGAGAGGGGCTGAGCGGTCCCTAACCTCGAAGTACTCATCCGACACGGAAGAGGCCACTGAGGGTCGCCGGGGGCTGGGGCCACAGCTGGAGCTGCCTGAGAGGCTGTCCTGGTCACTGAGGGTCACAAAGTCGTCATCATCCTCCTCCTCCTCCTCCCCATCTATCCCATTGGGGATCCCCACCTCCAGGCCGTCGGGGTGTTCCTGGGTCAAAGACAGCTGCTGCTGCAGCGAGGCATGGTCCGGGCCCGCCGTCTTGGGCAGCCTGTGATCGGTCCTGTTCGGGGGTGCCTCATCTTCTGGGGTCTCAAGGGCCCAGCCAATTTCGCTGCCATCCTGGGCAAGTAGATCGGCCACAGGGACTGTCCGGGGCTTGGGCATAGGGGGCTGAGTCTCAGGTTCCCCCTGTGGGAGGCCATTCTCAGCTAGGACCCCGTCCTGGGGGGCACTGGGCCCTGGGGGAGGGTGCGGCTCTGGGGCAGGGCTACAGTTCTGGCTCTGCTTCCACAGCTGGTGCTGGGCACTGGCGTGGGACGTGTCGCGGATCTTGATGCGGTTCATCTGACTGGGCTGGGGGTTCCAGATGTTGGGGTCGATGATGTTGATGTAGCCCAGGATGTCACTGCCAGGCTCTGGGTCTGGCTCCACCCACGTGGGCAGGTATTCAAACATGTTGGCCCGCTCCAGGTTGAGCAGCCCTGGGTGGATGGGTGGCGGCAGCTCAGAGAGGTCCCCGGGCCGCTCAGCCAGTGCCGGGCCCCGCAGCCCCGGGGGCCTCTTGGCCTCCTGCTTCTCCGAGGAGGTCTTGGCGATCTCGTCGGCGCTCTTGGCCTTGACCAGTGCGTACTTGGGGTTGACAAGCTTCTTAGCCACAGTGCCTGAGGGCACCAGCGGGACCACAGAAGGCAGCACGATGGGCTCTGGCTCAGGCTCCTTCTCCATGGGGACGTCCTTGAGGCTGACGCTGTGCGACATGAGGTACAGCTCCTGGAACTGCCGGTCGAACATCTCCACCACCTGACCAGACAGCACGGAGATCACATTTCGGTCTGTCCTCGCGGCTGACCACGTGAAACTGCAACACAGAGGAGGGGCCATGCTGGTCAGGCCCCCGTGTCCCCGCAGCCCCCCGTTCTCACACTGAGTCCCTTCCCACCACGGTGCACCTCCCAGGCTGTTGCATGGTCTGTAAAGGCAGCTCAAGACGGCTCTGTGCAGCTCTGGACACCAGGGGTCATCCAGCATGGTGGCCAATGCCGTCACCGGTGTCTTTGCTGCCACCAACCCCTGCATGATGTGGGCAGCCCCCACCACAGAGCTGGGCCACTGTCCCCTTGCTCTGGCCTCATCCCCAAGGACGGCTCTCAGAGTGCCCACTTTTGGGCTGGGGACAGCACAGCCTGGCCTGGCCCACACCCCACCTCCAGGCCAGTGACACCTCTGGGCAGGAACGATAGTGTCCTCTTGGACAATAGCCCTCCTCCACCTGCCTCCAGACACAGACGGGCAGGAAGGCGCGCCCCCACCCCGTGAACACCTCAGCAGTTTTTGGACCAATGAACTGGAATAACCAGGGTGACAGATGTCAGGATTAAGAGCAGAAACCACCTGGATACTGGAGGTTCCTCTCCCGCAAGCCCCCAGAAAGCAGGAGTGTCACCTGTAGGAGCCACACACAGCCCGGTCTCCATCCACGAACATGAACTTCTGGGCCAGGGCGCCTTTGAACTTGGTGGCTGACCGTGTGAAGAACTCAGTTCCCCCACTGCTCCGCACTCTGAGATTCTGTGTTGGGGACAGGGAGACAGAATTATGTGACCACAGCACTGACTACATAGGGTGGGGGTGGGGAAGGAAACTGTCCGAGGCTCAGGGAGGGCTTGGGGGAGTGCACATGGGGAAGCGGGAGGCCATAAAGCCTGGAGAAGAGGGGTGGTCTGTCTGGGGCTGCAGGGCCTAGAGTAACTTGGGACATGGAGCTGGGGAGGAGATGGCGGGGGCTGGGTACAAAGGATGCGGGGCAGGATGGCCTTGGCTTTGGCCCCAAGGGTGTCCAAAGAACAGCAGCGGGCAGGACAAGACTTGTGCGGCCAGGCCTGTTTGGGAAACGCTGCTGCAGATGGTGGAAGTGTTGTAGGGTCTTGAGCAGGAGGATGACGTACACTTTTTAGAAAGGTCCCGTGGATGGCTGGGGGTCCATGCAGCAGGGGAGGCGGAGGAGGAAGGGGGACCTGTGCTTAGGAGTCTGGGCCTTCCACACTGACAAATCTGTGGCCCTCCAGGAAGAGCAACCCACCAGGAAGGGCAGGGATGGCACCTCAAAGTAGAACCCCAGGTGGTATGGGGACCTGGGGCTCATCTGGTCACAGCATCGCCAGGGCAGTGTGTTGGACATGCAGGCTCCTGGGTGCCCCCAGAGTCTGATTCAGGAGGCTTGTGGTCATGCCAGGGATGTCAGTTTTAACACAAGCCCAGGGACTCTGACACCTGCCCTCAACCGCATCCTGACTGGTCTGCTTGCACGCCTCGTGACAGGAGTCTCATTCCCACCCAGCGACTCTGCCAGCTTCTGGCACTTGGCTGTGACTTACCCGTCTGTCCCCCCACCCGTTAACTGTCCCCTCATTCACCTGCTCACCAACCCCTGCCAAGGCCCCCAGCTGCAGATGCAGAGATGACTGTGACAAGGACCCCACCCAGTAGTGTGGGGGAGGCAGACAAGTAAACAGGAATGACCAGGGACCACGGTGTGGGAGCCAGGTGTGGGGGGCTGGCTGGGGAGGCTGCCGGGTCAGGGAGGAGGAGCATTCCAGGTGAGGAAGACAAAGGCCTGGCATGAGAGGCCTTTGTACGTGAGTCCCTCTGGGGAGGTGGGGTGGGTGGCGGAGCCTGCAGAGCGGGCCGAGCCAGATGCTGACGGAAGACCCTACACCTGGGCTTGGCGCTGGGGGCAGTAGGGAGCCATGGGAAGACACAGAGCAGAAAGTGACGAGGCTGGGTCTGCGTCTCAAGAACAGCTCTTCTGGCATCGGGCAGCTGTGCAAGATGAATAGAGAGACAGGAGAGGCTGCTGGGGGATGGGGGCGGGAGAGCCCAGCCGCAGCTGCCATCCGCCAGCCCCCGCCCCGGTGCTCCAGTGGTCAGTCCTTTCTGTGTCCCAGACCCCTGTGGCTGGGGTGGTTGCAGGGCAGTATCCACACAGATGACAGGCGTGGGTCCCTGTATGGGTCCCCATGCCTACCCATGGGGTGACAGTTGCCTTGTCGTTGGGTTCTGCCCAGAAGGCAGATAAGCTTCTGTTCCCAGGGCTCTCCCCCCACCCACAGGCTGCTTGTCTGCACACAGCCAGCGCAGCAGGAAGCTGGCCACAGCCCAGGACAATTAGTGCTCGTGACTTTGTACCCAACACTAGCATGCCTGGGGACTGGAACAAAGATCACAGAGGTGATGTGAATTCCCATCACCTGTGCCCACCCCCAGACCAGAGTTGTGGCCTCCTGTGGGACCCTGTCTGGTACTCCGCCTGCTGGGGCCACAAGCCCCTCCTCAGCCTGGAACATGGGACGCTGGCCTCAATACCCCTCTCACTGGGGTCTGACCCCACCCACCCTAGACCTTGTCCTGAGCAGAGCTCAGAAAGTCACCACTTCCCTCTCAGAGTGACTCAGCCCTGTGTGAGAGGCAGGCCTTGGCTGTGCCGCTGACTTGCTGTGTGACTCTAAGCAAGTCTCTGGCCCTCTCTGGGCCTTAGTTTTCCTGTCTGCACTTTGGGGGTCGGCTCGAACTTGAAGACCCATCCAACCCTGGAGCTCAGCAGCAGGTGGGGACTACGGCAGGGTCCCCCACCCCTGCCTCATGGCCTGCTCCCCTGCCTGTTCCGGGGTGGGCCCCACCCCATAGGGCCTGGCCCGGATGAGGTAACGTCTCCAGAGTCTGGGCTCGTGTGAGCAGAGGTGGAGGATCCCACAAAGCCACATTGTCTCTGAGCTCCTGGGACACCCTAAGTAGAGGGCAGGCAGACGGGGTGGAGGGACCTCGCTGGCCAAGTGGGGTGCCCTGGGCAAGTCCTTGGACCCTCTGGGACCTCAGTTTCCTTCTGTGTAAAGAGAGGGTGTCGAGGGCGCGTCAGGACAGGGAGGATGCGGGTGGGGCTTCACCCGCTCTCAGAGGGTGGCTTCTGCCCTGTGTTCAGGAGCAAGGTGGGGTGGACTGGGCTCAGGCAAACTGCACTGCCCTGACCCAAACCCCCCAGGCCTCTGTGCCAGCTGTGCCCATAAGGACACATGACTCAACCCTGTGCCAAGCTCACCAGTCCCAGGCCTGGGCTGGTGGGGGGAGAAGAGACTGAACCTGGGCCCCCCTGCAGCAGGCGTGGCTGGGCATTCTTGAGCTCTGGTCAAACCTGGCTCCAGTCCTGGTACCAAACGGATGCCGACTAAGCCTCCCCATGCCTGTTTGCTCATCTGTGCAATGGCCTGCCCACCCTTGTGCTACAGGGCCACTGGGAGGGCTGGGTGAAGCCACAGTGCAGGTGGGCCTGGAGGGTGCCCAGCTCTCAGTGGGCACTCAGGAACTCGAGGTGGCACAGTGGGTTGTGACTGTGTTGTGTGGTGGGGACCAGATACAGGGAGAACTGGATAGATCTGGGATGGCATGGGCTCCCCAGAGAGCCATTCCTGCTGCACAATCGCGTGAGCTCAGAGAGGGGAGGTGCCTTGTGCATGTCTCCCAGGGGCAGGGCCCAGCCCAGACCTCAGGACTGAGGATGGGCTTGCAGCAGTGCCACGCGCTCTGTCACGTCCCACCTCCATGGGGGCCAGCTGGCATCTCCTAGGCTGGATGAGGAGAAATGAGGAGGCCCAGAGATGCATCCTGAGCAGGCCCACGCGGGGGACAGCGAGGTCAGAGCCTGGCGAGGGGGGCAACATTCACCCTGCCTCCCCGGGGCTGTCGTGAGGTTGGGACGGGCAGCCCTTTCTAAACCACCTTTGGCCCAAGGTACTTGGTGGGTGGGGCAGTGGGGACAGGGCAGGGCTGAGCCAGCCTAGCTCCCAGGCACTTGTCGGGGCTCCCGGCTCTTCCCCAAGGCCAGGGCTGCTCCACCTTGGCATGACGACAGTTGGGGTTAGGTAATTGTTGTGGGATCTGTCCTGTGCACTGCAGGATGCTTAACAGCACCCTTGGCCTCTAACCCCTAGATGCCTACAGCACCAGAGTCATGACAATTAAAAACAACTCTGGACATTGCCAAACGTCCCTTGGTGAGGTGAACCCCCCTGTCCCCCATTGAAAACCCCTGCTCTATACCCTGAATCCATCACAGACCCAGGCCAGGATCAGAGAAGGAAGGACGCAGGTACACCCAGGGAGGGTACCCGGGGAAGGGAGGAAGCCCTGGGCACCAACGGGTGCCAGTCAGGCCTGTCCGGCGAAGGGCCTGCGCTACAGCCGTGTCCTACAACCTCACCACGTGCCGTCCCACGGCTAAACCCTTGACGTTTCTTTGTTCAGAAATGGGTCCAGCCTTCATCCGAGTGGCTGCTGGTTTTTCCAGTTTAGCTGCACACAGCCGACTAGCTTTTCAGATGGGCCAGGCACCTCCTAGCTCCTGTTCAGCTAAGCCTGGGCTGAGCCTCAGCCCGCCTGGCTCCCATGGGCTCGGAGGCATCCCTCAGCACCTGGTATCGCCCCCAGATGTGACCAAGTCATGGCGGCGCCTGGCCCTGTGCACCTGCGGATGGGGGTGGTGAAAGGCTGGGTCCCCTGCTCCCCATTTGTCATCTGGGGTGATCATTCCCATACCTCCGCCTGAAGGGCTGTTGGGGCCAGCTGTGCTACAGGATGGGGAGCTGCTGGTGTACACCTCTCCCAGCTCACCTGGAGACCAGGAGGGGGTCAGCCCAAGCAGTTCGGCAGCCATTCCCAGAGCGTGGTGCGGGCTCAAAGCACAGGAGGAAGGGAGGAAGGGAGGGGGTCCCAGCCAGAGGGACATGGTGCAGAGACAGGAAAGCCCCAAGGCACTCAGACCAGAGCTGGGTCTCATGGGAGGGGCTGTGCCCACCCCCAACCCAAGACAGGAGAGGAAGAGAGTTCATTCCCAGGTGAGCCCCCCACACACGATCCCTTTACTCTCCATAGCAGCCCTGCCAAATAACTGACAATATTCCCATTTTTTAGACAAGATGACAGAGGCCCAGAAAGATTAAGCAACTCTGTCAGAGGTGAACCATGCAGGTGGTAGAGCTGAGACTCAGGCCTGGCTCCTGGCTACCCCTAGACTGGCACCTAACACCCCCATGGTCACAAGTATGACCCCACCAGGAACAGCCAATACCCTGGGCCCAAAGCCTCTGGGCAGGTCGGTGCAAAGCCGAGCCGGGGTGGCCAAGGCAGGCTCAGGGATTACTGGCAGAGGAAGTGCTCCTGAGACAGGCCCAGGCCCAGCTGGCCCACGGGCAGGGAGGTGGGATGGGCAGGCCCTCAACAAGGTGACACCTGGCCAGGGCTGGGCCCACAGGAGCCCCTGGCCACCTGCCCAGGGCTGCGGAGGGGCAGGTTCCGAGGTGAGAATGAGGAAGTAGGGTCACACTTTCCCATGAAGGCATCCAGCTCCTGGGCATGCCACCCTGTAGACCCTGCCACCTGTCCCAGAGAGGGAGGTGGCTGAGTGGGACAGGCTGGGCCAGAGACCCCCTGTGCGTGCTGTCCCTCCCCTGTTCCAAGTGTCCCTGGGCCAGGTGAAGGGCTGGGGGTGGTGTGGGGAAGGCTTCACACCCAAACCCCTGCCCCAGCCCCAGCCTGAGGCTCATAATTTATTGTTATTACAGCAGCTGCATAGCCACCCTCTGGTCACAGAGCACCTCTACAACTGCTGTCTCCTTTAATTTCATCCTCAAACAACCCGATGAGGCATCATTATGACCACAAGGCGCTGGAGGCCTGGAGAGGTGGGACCACGTGCCCAAGTCCCACAGTGGGTCAGTAGCCACAGGGAGGGAGCCTCGCACACAGCCCACCCTCACCCCACCCCACCTATCTCCCACCTCCTGAGAGCTCAATTAGGATCCCCACTGAGCACCAAAAGACCCCCCACCTCTGCACCTGCACACAGGGATGTGCTAACGCACCCGCTCCGCTTGCAGCAGGTGCACAGTGGCAGCGGCCTGTCAGGTCTCTTCCCAGGCATGGAGGAGGGTTGGACGGACAGCCCTGAGGTTCTCTGATCTGCTGCCCACAGGGCCGGGGTCTCTGCAGTCTCATTCCAAAAGTCGCCTTTTCCACATCAGGGCTCTCCTGCCTGAGCTGTCTGCCACCAGTCAATTCCCTGTGCTAATTACACGGCGGGCACCAAGGCGGGCCAGCGTGGGGCTTGAGGTCCACCTTCCGGGGAGATCACATAAAAATCTCCCGAGAGTTAGAGACTCGCTGCAGAGAGCTCACACCCACTTAAAAGGACTCAGCTGCAGGGAGGGTGGGGGACGGGGGGTGCTTGACAAATGCTGACAAATTACAGGTGCGGAGCCCAGGTCCTTGTTAAACAGCCTGGCGTCGCCCCTTTTCCTAGGATCTTTGTTCAGATCACAGGCCTAGAGCCCAAGGAATTCTGACCTGTCAGGCACTGGTACTGAGCCTGAGGGGTCTGGTGCTGGCCCCTCACTCATCTTATCTTTAACTTACTAGCACTAACACCTGGGCACATGCCTCCATTTCCTCATAGGCAAAAGGGGGCAATTGCCCTATCCCACTGGGTTGTGAGAGGATTAAGTAACCCATGTAAAGTGCCTAGGACAGTCCTGGTGCATGTCAAACACTTTCGAAGCATTAGCTGTCATTATGCATATTGATCTCTGTTGAGGGAACATACTGTACACAATAGGTGCCAAGGCATGGCTGGAAGAAGGGCTCTCCCTGGTGCCAAGTAAAGCACTGAATGCCAGGGTGTCTGAGCAGAAGCACCCAGCCACACCAGCTCATCTGCCCCTCTGTTGGAACAATGAGATCCTGAAGCCCAGAGAGGGGAGGTGACATGCTCTAGGACACACAGCAAAGCAGTGCTCAGAACCCAGGACCACCCTGACCCTGCAAGGCAGCCTTCTCCCCTCCACCTCTGCACCATGATGTCCTTTCTACTCTGCTCTTGCATCTCAAATCCATTTCAACTCTGCCGCCATCAAGGAAGCCTTCCCTGACCTCAGCCCAGAGGAACTGCTTCTGTCTGAGCCAGATCCTAAAACCAGTAAGTGGACATTATGAGGAGACAGATTTTAGTTTAATCCAAGAAAGGACTTCCTGGGAGTCAGAGCTCTTCAGACAGGGCACGGGCTGCTTTGAAATAACATGTTGATGTAGTACCTGGCACAAGCTCTAGCACCTGGTCAGCAGACACTTAATGTTTATCTTTGCTTATTGGAGGTAGTGAGTGTCACGTCCCCCAAGGCTTTCAAGCAGAGGCCGTGTAACCCCTTGGCAGGAAGCTCTAGCATTATTGAACTCTGTGCCTGGCACAGAGCTCTGTCCAGAGCAGGCAGGTACTCAAACTGTTTACTGGCCAACTGAATGACCCCTGCCCTCCAGCCGCCCAGGCAAGTGGGGAGCCCGCTCACCTTGAGGTGCCCCAGGTGCATGTGGGCCCGCTCACACATGTGCAGGAAGTACTTGACGTTACTCTCGTCCACAATGATGTACACGGCCACCTTCCTCTTGAAGCCAGCATCCAGGAGGTCCTTGAAGATGTCCACATCGGTGAACATGTCCATGACCACAGCTATCACCTGGAGTCAGGAAGGGAGAGCGGAGCTGTCAGACAGCATGGCAGTGGGGACAGGGTGCCTCGGCAGGATGCACAGCCCCAGTGTGGGGCTCAGCCCAGGGACCCCGTGTTGGTCTGTTCTTGGGTTGCATTACTGAACCAGGGCCGGCTACACTGCCCTCCTCCAATCCCGGGGATGCTGAGACAAACCAGACATGTCAACAGCCTGGGAGGCAGGCAGAGCCCGAACCAGCATGTGTGCTCTCCCTGTCACCTGACATCTGTCCCCACAGCAGGTGACTTCCAGCCTCCTGGACCTGGCTCAGGGTGGATCCCCAGAGGTCAGGGTGCATCTACCCACCCTCAGCCCAGCCTAGCTCAACCATTCCCTCAGCGTCCCCAGCCTGGGCATGAGGTGGAACAGGAGCAGGGACATGACGAGGCAGTGTGGGCCTGGCCCCAGCAGAGGCTCCGTGACTCAGGCCCTGTGCCTCAGTCTCTCTCTCAGCCCTGCTCCTCCCTGTCCACTGAGCAGCAGAGGGCAGTAGTCAGACAAGGGCATGTGCTTGGTCACAGCTGCCCAACGCTGTTGACCCAGCCATCCAGCTCTCTAGATTGTCTCACCCTTCCCACACTCTAAGACCAGTGTCACTCGGTTGGGGACAGAGTTGGGCTAGAACCTACCCAGGACTGCCAGGGAGCCAAGCTCACCCCGCCCCCATCATGAGGGTGGCTCCCCTCGCTGGGATCCTAGACACAGGGTGACAGAGGCAGCCCGGAGCCTGCTGGGGACATGCCTGCACACCTCACAGTGAGCTCACCAGGCTGGCCCCTGCAGGCTCCTCCCAGGCCTCAGGCCTCTGCTGATGCCTGTCACTTGTCTGGCACCAAAGCCCAAACTCCTCGTGGGGGAGGGCTCCACACCTGCTCTGCCACAGACTCACTGTGTGACCCTGAGCAAGACACGAAGCTTCTCTAGGCCCAGCTTCCTCACCAGTACAACAGGCTCTTTCTCACAGGAGAATTAAGCCTGCCCAGACACAGCCACATGTGTGAAGGACCCCAGCTCAGAGGAGGGGCTCAGTGATGCCCATTTGCTGCCTCTTCCCACAATGAGCCTCGCACGCCACAGTTTACGGGCAGTCTTCTCAGCCCCAACTCCTGCCACCTCTTGCAAGCACCGCGGTCGTGAGATCCCAGGGTGCATCTGGGTAAACTGAGGCTCATGAGGTCATAAGGCTTGCTGGAGGTCACCGAGCAAGTCAAGGCAGGGCCTGGGCCATCTCCAGGCCAGGGCAGGGTTGGTCTCCAGCCCCTTCCCTTGGATGTTTAGTCTTGGAGGGCCTGGTAGACACGGGTCCACCCAGAGAGTGGTAATGCAGGGCCAGCGGGACTCCATGGATGGTGAGGCTAGAGTTCTTTCTGTCCGCTAGGGGAACAGTTGCTCACTGTCTCTGAGTCTCTGAAGGGTTGCTGGATGGGGCTGGGACGAGCAGGGGTAAGCCGAAAGGAGACAGATGTCAGCACCAGACCAGAAAGAACCTTCTGCGCCCTAGGGCTGCCCAAAGTTAGGCAGGGGCCTTGAGAGGGAATGAGCTCCCCGTCCCAGGAGATGTTCAAGGAAAGGCCAGAGACTGCTGAGGGAGGGAGTGGATGAGAGGGCAGAGGAGACGCAATGTCAGGGCTGGTAGGCTCACAATGACCTTGGGCTTCACCGCCAGTTGAGGTGATGAGACCCTTAGGTCAGGGGATGGGGACGGCAGGCACCTCCTTGCATGGGATCCCACAGCCCCAAAGCCACTCCAGCCCTGGATTCCCTCAGATAAACCACTACTGGGCATGCAAACAGCCTCACGTGCCACCCTGGAAAGAAGCCTAATCGGGGCACAGCCCACATGCTTCTCCCTGGAGGCACGCCAGCACCCCCAGATTGGTCGGGGCTAGTTCCATACCCTGGGCTTGGGCTGGGGTACGTGTCCCAGCAGGACCTGCGCCATGTGCACTGTTGCCCATGTCGCCCTCAGCCAGGCAGAGTAATGTGTGCTGTTGGGGATCTGTTGGGGCCTGTACCCACGGCAGATCCCCCCATGGGTCCCGTGGCTGAGTGCTGGCTCACCCCAGGCGTTGGGCTTGGTGCCTGGGGGTGGTCAAAGGAGGGCTTGGAATGGGTGCCAGCTGGTGCTAGGGACAGGGAGGGGGTACTTGGAGCTCCCTAGGCTCCAGTCTAATACTGGGGACAGGGAGGGGGTGCTTCCCCAGGCAGTCCCCCAGAGCTTGGCCTGTCCATTGTTCAGAGCCACAAAGGTTTCTTGGAGGCCGGTCCTCTCCATCCTGCCTCCTGTCTTTGTCTCGAATCCCCACTGCCCTCCATGCAGCCAAGACAGCTCGCGGGCCTCTGCACCTACCCCTCTGCCCATCTCCTGATGGAACAGGTGGACATCTATCCCATGTGAGAGATGCAGAAACTGTGGCTCAGAGAGGGGAGGGGACTGGCCTGAGGTCCCCCTTCGGGCCAGTGGAGTGGTACACATGGGTCCCCAGTGCCCTGACAGATGCCTCATCACCAGGTGGTGACCAGACAGGCTGAAGCCAGGATGGAGGGCTGCATCTTGGCCAAAAAGGGGTAGCCCTCACTTGCAGCCACTGCCTCCCGACAGGCGTAGCCTGCGCTCTGTAAAACTGGCTGTTGGCATTGGTGGCGTGGGCCAGGGGCATTAGGTCACACAGGCAGGGAGCAATGGAGTGGGCACCCTCCCCAATTTCCCTCAGCCCCAGTCTGAGACCCTGAGCCAGGGCAGAGTGGGCCAGCGTTGGTGCTCTGGGCTCTAGGCAGGGGTTTAGGTGGCTGTATCCCTTTTCTGAGCCTCAGTTTCCTCATCTGAAAATGGGGGAGGTGGACATGACGTCCAAGGCCTTTCCCCTCTGACGTCCCTGCCGTGGGATCCCGCCTCCCCATGCTCAGTGCCCAGTGGCCAGCAGGGCTGTCTGGGCCGGCTGGAGCAGCTCGCTGTGCCCATGGGGCTGGGAGAGCACGTGCTGGCCGCCGCGCCACCTCCCCACCCGACGGCGCTCCCGCCCCGCCAGGCACCAACACCCGCCCGCGGCTCCCGGCACCCACAACAGCTGTTTTCTAGCCTCCTGTGACCACAGAACCCACTCTTGAAGCAGTGCCCTTGCAGGGCAAGTAGGCAGAACAGGTCTCCACAGAAGTGCCCGGGGAGGATGGCAGTGAGAGAGATGCCGGACTGGTTCTGAGCACAGCGGGAAAACCGCTGTGGGAGCCCAGCCTGCGCAGCAGCATCTCTCCTGGGGAGGCCCCACTGGCCCCTCTCCCCAAAACATCCTGCCCCAAGCCACCACCGCTCCACACACGCTGTTCTTGCTGGGCCGCCGGCCCATTTTGCCTCTACTCAGACAACTCCTACTCATCCTGAAAGACCCAACTCAAATGCTGCCTCCTGGCTCCTCTCTGTCATTGCTCTGGCCCATCCAGCATGTCACTTGTGCAGTTCTGCTGGCAATACCACAGCAATGCAGTCTACCCAAGCCTGGACCCTGAGACCCAGGGAGGGGGAAGAGTTTCCGACCTGTACATGACAAGTCCTCTGTAAGGGTCCCACCTGCCTCACCCTCCCAGGCCTCAGAGATTCCAAGAGGTGGCTCAGGGAGAGCCAGCGTGGTCTCTCACCCCAAAGTGTTTCAGAGGGGCAGGGCCTGGAGCCACAGACACAGTGCACTACGCACACAAGTCCCTGGCCCTCACCGGGCCTCACTTTCCCCACCTGGGAAGTACGTGCGGTGGGGAGAGCGTGGCATCTCTGGTTCTGATGGTGGATACCCAGAAAGGGGCAGTGTAGGCTCTGGACCCATCTCTGCTCCTTCTGGGAAGCTGTGTGACCTTGGGCAAGTGTCTCAGTTTCCTCATGGGGATCACAACAGTCCCCACCCACAAGGCTGTTGGAGGAAAAGGTGAACCGGCAAGGTGAGGGGCAGCGCGGGGCCTGCAGACAGCAGCTGTGTCTACCCTCCTCCTCCTCCCACAGAACCGAGCCCTACCCCATCAGACCCACAGCAGCCTCTGGGGTCGACAGGCCAGGAATTGTCATCCGCCCATCTCCCACTTCCCTCCGGGCCAGGTGGAAGACTATGGACAGCAGTTGCTGCTGTGTCAAGGCTGCTCATGGGAATGACACTGAGAACACTGCGGACTGCCCTAAAAGTTGGGCAATGGCCATTAGGCCTCGGATTCCACTTCCCCTTCCAGCCATGATAGAGTCACAGACTGAACGACCCAGACAAACTCTCTGCAGCTATGGACAACAGGCAGCACAGCACAGTCGTCCCTATGAGAAGGGGACAAGCCAGGCAAGCCCAAGCCTGCCCCGCTTCTTCCAGGCTGCAGCATGGTGGTGGGGAGGGGCCCAGTGGAGTCCAGCAGTCTCCCTGAGTTGAGGAATTTGCAAGACAGAATACTGGAAGGCAGAGAGCTGCACACAGCAAACTCCAGAGACCAGCAGAGAGCCCCCGAGTCTCCTGCTGACAGCTGAGGAACACAGGCATGGAGGAAACTACTGAGGATGTGGAGAGAACCATTGGAAAGGATCAGCTGGGACAATCACTGGTGCTCACAGGACCAGGAACAACTTATGTTTCCCTAAGCAGAGTGGAAACCCTCCTAACACCCAGGGCCTGCAGGAGAAGTCTCAGGAGGATATTGTCTGAGTAGTAAGCAAATAAGCCCTAAACCAGGGATGGACAAAATTTCTCTGTAAAAGGACAGAAAGTAAATATCTTTGGCTTTGCAGGCCATATGTTCTCTGTCCAACTATTCAAATCCGCTGTTGTAGCATGAAAGCAGCCATAGACAGAACATAAATGAATGTATGTCTGTGTTCCACTACTTACAAAAGCAGGCAGCAGGCTTGATTTGGCCTGTGGTCCACAGTTTGCCAACTCCTACCCTAGACTAAAGTCTGCTCTAGTCCTGCCTAAGGAAACTTAACAGCAAGCCTCAAAAGTGTTAAATTGTTTCCAGGTAACTTAGCTGCATTCCAGAACAAAGCCCCAAAATATTTAAAGAAAAAACAAAACAAACAAGCTAACAATGCTAGTAGCCCATAACATAAAACCCACCATGTCTGGTATCCAATCAAAAATTACCAGACACACAGAAACAGGAAAATATAACCCACACAAGAAAAAAATCAATCAAAAACTGACACAGATGTTAGAACTGGCAGACAAAGACATGAAAACAATTATAAATGTATTCCATATGTTCAAAAAGCTAAGTAGGAACATGTAAGATTTTTTTTAAAACCAACAAATCAAACCTCAAGAGATGAAAAATGCAACATATAAGATGAAAAATATACTGAGCAGAATTAATATCACACTAGACACTATAGAAGAAAAGACTAGTGAACTGGAAGACATAACAATAGAAACTATGCAAAATTATATACAAAGAGAAAGAGACTAAAAACATGATCTGAGCATCAGTGAACAGTGGGTCAGCTTCAAGTAGTCAAACATGTGTGTAACTGGAGTCTCAGAAGGTGCAGGGGTTGGGAGTGGGGGAGAGACAGAAAAACATTTGAAAAAATAATGACCAAAGACTTTCACATTTGATGAAAACTAAATCCACAGCCCCAAGAAGTTCAATGACTTCCAAGCAGAAGAGACATGAAGAAAACTATACCAGCACATATTATACTCAAATCAGTAAGGAAGCAAGAATCATAAAAGCAGCCGGAGGAAAAGAGACCATTACGCACTGAGCAACACAGAGAAGCAGACTTCTCATTGGAATCAGTGCCACCACAAGACAACGAGCAATATCTCTGAAGTACTAAGTGGAAAATGGTCAACCTAGAATCCTACACCCACGGAAAATATTTTTCAAAACCAAAGGCAAAATAAAGATGCTCAGACATACAAAAGCTAGGAGAATTCACCCGCAGGCAGGCCCGCACTGCAGGTATTACCACCCTTTTGTACAGATGGAGAGGCTGAGGCTGCAGGGGACCGCAGCTGTCTCCATGGGGGTGGGGGTGGGGAGCTCAGACCCTCCCCTCCCTTACTGGGGGTGTGGAATGGAGAGAGAAAGAGCTACTCTCCTGCCCCGACCTCCCTCCTCCAGCAGCAAGGCTGGGACAGACCTGGCCACAGCCTCAGTCCTCCCATGTTCATGACATGGCCCCACTCCCTGTCCCCTCCCGTCCCCTCCCATGTTGCTGGCAGGATTAATGAGAGGCCTGGGAAGGTTCTCTGGGTGTTAGGGAGGCCTCCTGGGATCCCTGGCTGGTGTTCCCCTCTGGTTCCTGGCATCCTCCAAACCAGTCTGCCCATCCTGTGGCTCCGAAGACCTGTCACCAAGTGAAGAAAAGTTTAGGTAACAGCTCCTCTTGCCTCTCGGTATAGAGGGAGTCTGTGCACTTGGTAGTAAATGCTAGCCCAAGTCACGGCTAGGATAACCAGGCCAACCAGCTGACACTCGTACAGTGCCCCTTTTCTGGAGACCAGGGAGGGGCAGCAACGACCACTCCCATTTCCCAGATGGGGAGCCACTACCCCAGAGCCACCCAGTCAGCCGGTGGCAGGGGCCTCCTGTTCTCAGAGTCCCCCTGGTGGGGGATCCTATGTCTATTCCTACCTCTAACCCGGCCTGCCACCTCCCAGAACCCACCTCGGGTCCTGAAATAGACAACTGACCCCAGCACTGTCCAGAAGGCCAATGTCCAGGGGCCTCCCAGCAGGTCACTTCCCCACTTTAAGCCTCAGTTTCTCTTCTTGGTAACATGGGGAGTTGGACAGGATGATCTTTTTTTTTTTTTTTTTCCTTTTTGTCTTTTTTCATGTCCGGCAACGGATCGCAACCCTCAGTGTCGCGCCCGTACCAGACCGGGACCAGCCACGGGATCGCAACCCTCGGTGTTGCTCCTGCCCCTCGCTCAGCCAGTGAGCGGGAACCAGTCTGTATGTGGGATCCGAACCCTCGGCGGGAGCGCCGCCGCACTTCCCAAGCGGCGCACTACAGCAGTACGCCACCGGGCCGGCCCCGGACAGGATGATCTTTGAGGTCCCTTCCCCTCTGACATTCACTCAGCTCTGTGAACACCTTCCCTACCCTCTGACTATTAAGATGGAAGCTCTGTTAAGGTCAATTAAATGAGGCTCAGGCCTCTCCCAGATAGACATTGGCCTCCTCACCACGGCTCAGGAATGCTGCCCGGACAAGGGGCTGGCAGTCTGGGGAAAGGCCGGCAGGTGACCAAGGCACAGCCCTGTGAATGAGGCAAGAGGACAAGATCCCTCCCTCCTCCTGCCAGCCACAGGAGGCCTCGCAATCCTCAGAACTCCCAGGCCTGCAGGCGCAGGATCCAGCCAAGCAGACCATCCCACAGAAGGCAGTGAATGGCACCAGCCAAGAATTTTCAAGCAGGAAAATCTCAGAACCACAGATTCAAAAGCCTTTAAAACCTCAGCTTTCCCGGGTCCAAGAGCAACAGACACTGGGATCATCGAGCATCCTAATCCCCAGGAAAGCCTGGCCAGGAAAGGACTTACCCAAGGTCACACAGCGAGCCAGGCCAGGGCTGAGGCCCTGGGGCTGCCTGACGTCTGCGTCCTCTCTGCTGTGTTGCACTGAACCCCACTGTGATGACCCCCAGGACAGGGAGCTCACCACTTCTCAACCCAGACTACTCCCAGAGGCAGGTGCTCAGGAGAGGGGTGAGCAGGAAAGTAGAGGAGACTGGGGAAGAGAGCTGCCATTTACTAGAGGCCAGCTCTGTGCCAAACCCAGGCCGAGGGCTCTGCATACCCCCTTTTTCCCATCTAAACCTCACCGAGATTTTACAGGGCTAGTGTTATTTAGCATCACTGTGGCACCGAGAAGGGAGGAATGGAAGGTTGGAGTGGTGAAGCGACTCTCAGAGCGGCCACAAAAGATAACCCCACAGCCGGGGCTCAGGCCCAGGTCCAAGTGATACTGAAGCCTGTCTTCCCACTGCCCCACATGACATTTAACTTGCGGTCATTCAGACCCCCAAAGGAGGCTGCTGCAGCCCACCCAGGCCAGGGCCTGCCAGTCTGGGGCCAGCATGTGCCAAGCCGTAGGGCGTGACCCCCCTTCCTCCCCTGCCCCTCACCGAGCATCCTCAGAGCGCTCAGTAATAGCTGTTACTGCTTCAAGACAAGCACCTGATCCCATTTTACAGATGAAGAAACTGAGGCCCAAGGTCATGCAGTGTGGTAGTGACTAACCAGGGCAGGTGAGCTGGGGCCTACAAGAGGACCAGCCCCTTCTGCTGGCCCCGGGGACAGGACCCTCAGCTTCAGCGAGAGCTTCCCAAACCAGGGAGACTGGGGACTCGTGGAACCAGTCCAGGCTCAGCCATGCCAAAGATCCTTCTGTGACCTTTGGCAGGCCCCAGCCCACTCTGAGCCTCAGTTTCCTCATCTGTGATGAGCATGAGGCAGGCCCCACCTCTCAGGGTTGTGGGAGGGAGGGCAGCGCTGGTGGGTGTGCGGCTGCCTGCCTGGGTGCCCAGAGGGGCTGGCGCGCCCCTTCACAGAGCTCCTTCCTCCCAGAGCTGCTCCGACTGTCCCCTGAACTCTCAATTAAAATGCAAGCACCGTGGGGGCAGGGAGCCTTCGCAGAAGACAGGTGCCAACACCTGGGATTATGTTATCAGACGTTTCCCCACCTTGACAGGTGCAGGCCCTGAGCCCTGGACTGGGAGCTACCTGAGCAGGCAGGAGGCTGTCTGAGCTGGGCCGCTGCTGCCTCCTCTGGGCTCCAGCTGGGCCGTCCCCACCCCTGGGGCCCCTCACAGTGTTGGGGCTGTCCTGCGACTGCCTAGCTGAGACATATGATGACAGCTCTCCCTCCTGGTCCCCAGGAAGGGGCTGGGCAACTCCCACACAACGCAGCCAGCAGTGGCCTTGTCTCCCTGTCACCCTGTCCTTGCCAGTCCCGGGAAGGTCAGACTTCTGCTCCCCCCCAACAGAGAGCCTGGTGTTTGGGTGCCAAGGAGCCTTGTGAAATGCTTTTACTGTTCTGAGTCAAACTGGGGGCCAGGAGCAAGGCTCCGATGCTCCCATAAGGGGCAGGGCTTGGGAGGAAGGGCGGCGCTGCTCTCCCAGGGAACAGGGGTGTTCCAAGCCTGCAGACCTGGGTTCTGGGCCCAGCTCCTGCAGTCATCAGCGCTGCGACCCCAGGCAAGCTGCTCACCCTCTTGAGCCCCAACAAGCTTCGGTTTCCTCATCTGCACAGTAGAGACAACACCTACTTTATGGAGTCTGGTGAGGATTACGCAGTGCAGGCAAAGTGCCTGCTCAGCACCTGGCATGCAGCTGGCATTTAATAAATGCCTTATTAAGCTGCTTTTATTCTCCTGGAGCCAAGCCGTGGGCCACGACTTCAGTGCATGAAGGTGGGGGCCTGACCAAAAAGATGTGGGGTTAATCAGGCGTCATCAAACCTGGGTTCAAGTCCCCTTCTGCTGTGTGGCCTTGGGCAGAAACTTAACTTCTCTGGGTCTCTGTCCCCAAGCCCTGGCCTGGCAGGCACAGATCTGGGTTGTAGTCTAGCCTTCACCACTGACACCTCATCCTCACTCAATTTCCTCTACTGTAAAAGGGGGAAGGTATGGTTCGTCGCTGCCCCCGGGGCCTTCCCCTAGGCTGTCATGGGGGTGGGGGGCTCAGCATCTGCTGGGAGCACAGTGTGCTGGAACATCTGACCCATTTCTGGCTAAGCAGTCCTGACCCAGCCCCCTCCCGACCCAGCCAGGCCTCACCCCTCTGTAAGGCTGCAGCCTAGCGAGGCCAGGGCTGGTCCCTCCCGGGCGTGATCCTACAGGCCCAGCCTGTGGTATGCAGTTGGAAGCCCACAGCAGGTTTTTTTCCCCAGATAAATCACTGGCTCCTGGGGGCTCAGGGAAGAGTGGGCAGATGACCTTCTACCTTTGGAGTTGGAGCCCACTGAGGCTAGAGGGCAGCTCAGAGAGTGCACAGGCAGGGACCCACCTGTCTCCTGTCTCAGAGGAAACAGCACGGTGTCAGGGCGGAAGGCAGCCCTAACAGTCTTCAGTGCCTGTACCCATTTTACAGATGGGATGGCCGGGGCTCAGAGAGGAGCTGGGGCTTGTCCCGGGTCACAGAGCCAGGCAGAGGCAGAGCACTCCTGGCTCCCGGTGCTGTCACTCCATTGCAGTCTTTTGGGAAGAGGGGGGTCCGGCGGTAGTCCTGACGGGAACACAGCCACTCCCCAGCGGCCAAGTTGGCGCGGCTGAGTGCGTGCTGTGTCATTTCCCTGCCCCAGGGTCTGCCTGTCATGCTGACGACAGGGCAGGTGAGTGAGGAGGTGGAAGCTGAGCTGCCCTGATTCAGTCCCAGCAGTACCAGCCCAGATACCCCCAGTAGAAAGTGGGCCAGTGCACAGCCAGTTAGCCAGAACAGAGGGATCCCCATTCCAGGCCAGGGGCTGGGGCCCTCCCTGCACTGGCTCCAGGTGAGAAGAGGAGGCGGGGCAAAGGGAGGTGATTCATGGGGAGAAATAAGGCGGGACAGCTCCCTGCGGGCAGGCAGGCAAAGCACCCTGTCAGCAGTGTCAGTATCCGTCGCTGTCCCAGCTCTGCCTCGGTGAGCCTGGGAAGCAGCCCACGCGGGGGAGATGAGGATTGCAGGTCGCCGGGACAAGCTGCACCTCCCAAGCCCTGTGTGTCAGTCTGTCTGCCAGGGCCAGGGCACGATGGGCAGGGGGGGAGCCGTTCTAGAGTCTGAGGGCAACACAGGCTGCCCCCACCCCTCCACCCAAGAACTTGCCAGGTGACCTTGGGCAGGGACTAACCAGTCCGGCCTCAGTTTCTACATCTGAAAATGGGGTAGATAACACTACCTGAGATTACAAAGTGCCTTGCACGCCATAAACAGTAGCTATTGTTATTACGGCCTGCCCACACACACGCCATTTGGCCCCAGGCCCCAGGATGGAGGGGGCAGGGACACACTTGGCCCCAGTGCTGTGGTGTCAGTAACAAATCCCTGTCCTTCTCCGAGCCTCAGTGTCCCTGTCTGTAAGATGAGGGGCTTGGCTTCCATCACCCCTGAACCGCAAGGACCCTGCTGTCTGAGTGGGGGTGGCCTCGGCAGTGAGCACCCAGCCACGTCCTGAGGGGTACAAAGGCAGTGCACAGCACCTACCTGTGGGCTGCAGGAAACCGCCCACGGTGGTGCCACACAGACAGACCAGGGCCTCTTCCTGGCTATGTCACTTTAGACGGTGACACCAACAACCACCGTGTCGGGCTTTTGTGGGAAGCAAATGGAGCTATGGGGGCCCGTAGACCTGCACGGAGTGGCTGGATCTCAGCTGCAGCCATAGAGACGTGGGGAGGAAGCAGGGGTCGGCAGGAAAGGCCCTGAGTAACCAGCTTGCCCCGGGCACCACTACCTGGCCCCATCACTGGGCTGGCCATCTGTCTTTCTGTCTTCGGGAGATTAGACCCTCTGCTATTCCCACGCTAAGCTGGAAAACGGTGTCTGCCTCCTTTCTGCTGCCGGTGGGAAGGAGGAGGGGACCCGGGCACAGCAGGTCAAGCCCACTTCTCCAGGGCCTCAGTTTCCCCATGTTTAAGATGGGTATGGAGAATGGGTAATGGAATCCCAGCAGGCCCTATCAGGGGACTGGGTTCTGTGACTTCAAGCCAAGGCCACCCCCACCAGGCACTGATGTCAGCAGCACCTTCCTACCCATGGCAGGTGTGGGGCAGGTTATCCAGCCTGAAAACTATGAAGGCCCCTTCCTCCTCCCTTGCCTCCTCCTCTTCCTCCAACTCCTTCCTCACTCCTGTCACCCAATATTCCATCTTCACAATAGTCAGAGGCGCAGCTTTTATCCTCACCACCCCCATTTTACAGACCAGAAACCTGAAGCCCCAAAGCTGCCTGGGGTCAGCCAGCGAGTCAGGAGTGGGCAGGCTGACAGCCAGGCTCCCTGACAGGGCTATCCGACTCAGTCAGCCCCCTCATGGGGATGGCACTCCACCTTTCTGGAAACCTGAGCTGTGGCCACCTCGTCAGCTCCTGACCCACTTCTGGTTTCTCTGCCCAAGAGCTCCGCCAGGCCCTATCAGCCAGGATGGTCCCCAAAGCCAGCATTCTGGTCTTGTGCAATTAGCTGTCCCACTCTGGGATTGAAACAGTGAAGAGGGGGCT
Organism: Galeopterus variegatus; assembly: GCF_000696425.1. Lineage (NCBI taxonomy): Eukaryota > Metazoa > Chordata > Mammalia > Dermoptera > Cynocephalidae > Galeopterus > Galeopterus variegatus. The sequence goes on from NW_007733823.1 coordinate 61,685, forward strand.
AGACACCTCGTCCCACAATCCAAGGCCAGACCTGGTTTCAGAATCCCTCTCAACACAGCTCTCTATTGTACAGACAACAAAGGCTTGGTGGGGCTCAGAGAGGGTGAAACAGTAGGCTTCGTCAAACATGTCAGAATGTGCTTTAAAATCACAAAAAGGCGCTCCCACTCAGCAGGAAGAAGCTCCCACTCACGGTCATGGCTGTCCAGCAATGACCTGGCCATCTCTGCAAGTGGCAAGCACCCCTTCCCAAAATATGTGTCAGCGTGTTAGCCGAGAATGGCCACCCACAGCCAGGATACTGCACAGCCCGACAGGGACAGAGAGCTCTAAACAAGACTTAAGGTCCCTTCTGGTAGCAAAATTCAACCCAGGTGGACAACCCGCAGCTGGACTCACTCCATTTCCACTGCTGAGGGCCACACCACCCCCATCCACATATCCCAGCCTGGAAAGATCCTGCCGTTGCAAAACACACAAACAGGCTCAGAGAGGGTGAGCAACTCACTCTCAGTCACCCAGCAGTTAGATTTGAACTTGGACATTCGGACCTGCTTCAGACGTACTTAAGCTGCTTCGCAATCTCCATGCCTATGCCCCCCCACAGTAACAAAAACTCTCCCCACCAGAGAGCTCATGGTGTGTATGAGAGCCTCCTGCTTCTCAGTGAATCAGAGGCATCCCAGGGACAGTGGCTCCTCCTGCCCCACCCCATCACAGCGCCGCCTTCTGGGGAACCTGCTCACCAAGTCTGGGGAAATCAGAAACGCCTCACAACAATGCATGAGGGCCCTTTGAGATGGGGCAGCCCAACGTCACCTGGTAGAGGACCTAGGCACTCTACTCTTTGCAAAGAAACAGAGGCACCCCATGAAGGTGGGGAGGAAACCTTCTCCTGGGAGGTAGCCAGGGAAGCAGCAGGGACCCACAGGGGACTATCTTGGGATCCCCTTATTGGGCTCTTGAGTGAGGCCCACTGGTCCAGCCACCTCTCCAGGAAGTCCCGCCCATGGCCCCTCACCTTCTGGGCCTGGCTGATCATCTTGCGAACCACCTCTTTGATGTGCGGCTGCCCATCGATGGGGGGCTGCATGTAGACGCTGGCCCGGGTCACACCGCGGTAGGCAATGGTGTCGGGCCAGCCCAGGTCCAGCTGTGGGATGGAGCGGTCCGACTTCTGGGGCCAGTACTCTAGCGAGGGCAATGGCTCGGCCTCGGTGGGGGCCCCACCTGCCCCGCTGGCTTCCTCGCCGTCCCCGACCCCATTGTCCCCGACCCCATTGTCCGCGGGCCCCTGGGAGCGGCCCGAGGCCCGAGGGTCCTCTGAGCCTGGGTCGTACACCTCGATGGTCTCCAGGATGCGCTTGAGCTCCAGCTCCGAGAGGAAGTCGCGGATGTTCTCCCGCTTCAGCACCTCATAGAAGGCCTCGGGTCCGCGGGCCACCAGGGCTTCCAGCGCCAGCCGCTGCTCCTCGCTGTAGAAGAACTCGGGCTTGGACTCGCTGGAGCGCCAGTTCACATGGCTGTCGTCCAGACACTGCACCTGGGAGAAGGCCATGGTGCCACCTGCCCGGGCACTTCTGCGGGGGCTGAGTGGGTGACAACGCTCGGCAAGGTCGAGATCCTAATTCCGCCCGGCTGGGTCTGCTCCTGTGCCCGGCAGCGACCTGTGGGAAAGGCCTGACGAACGCGGGGCTCAGGTCAGAGGGCGGACCGGGCGGGGAGGGGCGACAGGGAAGGGTGGGGCCGCGGGAAGGAGCGGGCTGGGACGGGCGACAGCGGGGGGTCGGGACAGGGGTGAGGGGCCGGTGGGCCACACCCCGGGGCTCAGGGTGCATGTATGTGTAGGGGGCAGGGGACCCCACATCCCGGAGGTCCAGGTCTGCCCGAAGTCCTCGGCACCTTCTGGGGAAAACCGGGCCAAGCGGGAACTCCCCAAAGTTCCCACGAGCGGGAGGCGGGAGCGGG